>NC_056741.1:1541704969-1541757469 GCF_019279795.1 Protopterus annectens
ATCTCAAGCAGTAAAACTTAAATGACACTTCTTTATTATAATCTGCTGTTTTACTTCATGTAATACTATGCCTTAGTAGTCACTTGGGTTTGACAAAATTAATGTGCATATGGAAATGTTGCATATTTTCACAATTACTAGCAAGTTCCTAGAAATACTTACATTTAAATATATATATATATATATATATATATATATATATATATATATATATATAGATATAGATATATATATCCAAACCCAGAAGGTAGTGAAGGTAAATTGGTGCTCCAAGAAAAATATCAAATATAACAGAAACCAAAGGAGCCACCAAACCATGGCAAATAAAATCATATAATTTTAATGCAAGAACAAGTGAGCGCTTTTGCAGCAAAGCCGCTTAATCAGACAATACAAACAGGAAATGCATCATCATTTTTAAATATCTGCATACCCAATGACAAAAGACATCCAATTAAGAACAACTTCTTAAAGTCAAAGCATCTAAATCAACTATACAATAAACTCAGACCTTCATATATGCCATAGAACTTTCATGACAACAGTAAAAATTCATTGTAAAAATTCATTATAAAAATCAGAATCAAAATATATATAAAAATATATATATATATATATATATATATATATATATATATATATATAAATATATATATATATATATATATATATATATATATATATTTATATATATATAAAATAATATCTTATCTGGGTAGGGGTCTATCTAACAGCTTACGGTGGATGGACAATTTCTCATTCAAACCCCTACCATAATTGGCATGTAGTCTTATAATCCATTCCAATTTCCTTTTCTCAACTCTATTCTTAATCGCTCCTCCACGTATCCCTGGTGTAACAACCTCAATTACCATAAACTTAAAAGTGTGTTCAGCACCCACCTCCATAGTATGTTTGGATAGTGCATTCATTGTTACCCTCCTAGAAATGTCATACAGATCATCCCTAATTCAATCCAGTAGTCTACATGTGGTCATACCAACATAGAAAGCAGTACATTTCTCACAGTAACTCAGAAAAACTAAATGTGTGGTATTACAGCTAGCTGTTAATTCAAATGTAAACTCCCTTCCCATATCTGGATGGTAAAACATACCTTATGGTCAAGGTGTTGACAATAATAACATTTATGGCATAGAAAAGTGCCAAGTTCATTACCCTTGACCTGATAATTATATTGTCTATCTTGTCTTGAACCACATAGAAGTCTCTTCAATGATTTCTTGTTTTTGAAGACATAACATGGAGTGTCACCCACTAGCTCCCTGACATTTTCATCTGCACACAAGACATTCCAGTTCTTCATATATATATATATATATATATCCTGTACAAGTTTAACATTATTGGAGTATGCAACTGGAACTTTCAAAAAATTGTAATCCATAGATTTACCACTAATTCTTCTGTCATTATTGGAGAAGTATAGTTTACTTATATCTTCTCTCATTTCATGGGTATATGTTAGTGCTGTTTCCACCTTATCCTTCAGATACCCTCTCTTCAAAAAATTTTGTTCTAAATTCTGCAACTCATCCCTAAATTTGTTGTCATTATCCGTTAATCTTGATGCTCTTAAAGCTTGCCCTCTCACCACATTTCCAAAGATGTGTCGTTGGTGCATGCTGCTTCTTTCGACATAAGTGTTCCTATAGCATTCTTTCCTATGTATACTAGTTTCAAACTCTCCCAAGGGCAACCTATTTATTCTGACATCTAGAAATTCAATGGTTTTAGTAGAACTGCAAGCTGTAAACTTCAGGAAGTCAGTACTATTATTGATACCCTCCAAAAATTTTTGAAAGGATAGATCATCTCCCTCCCAAAGGAAAAAGTGTTCTCAACAAAACGCTGATAAAAAAATCAGAGTAGAGCCCATGTGCCCAAGTACATTGTCTGTTTCCCATGCTGCCACTACCAGGTTGGCATCACTATTGGCACAAGGAGTGCTCATAGCTATGCCAGCACACTGTTTAAAGACAGTCTGTTCAAAGACAAAAATGTTATTTTCTAATATGGTCTCCACCATGAAGTATAGTAACTCTATCATTTTTTTGTTCCTACATACTATCTTCTCTGAGATATTTTTTAAGCATTTCTATTCCCTGGTCATTGGGTATGGCCATAAATAGAGCCTGTATATCTAAAGTTGCCATGAGATACTCCCTTGTGGGTGATCTGCCCCTAATACAAGCATATAGATCTTCTAAAAAATGTTGTGTATCTTTCAAAACATATTTATTCTGAGCCAAAACCGGTTTTAGATGTTCTTCAATGTAAATCGATAATGTTTCTGTAGCTCATCCCCTTCTCGCTACTATAGGTCTTAGGGGTGGGTTGAGGGGGTTCTTATGTATCTTAGTGAGACCTTGTATGAGTGGTATTACTGGTTCTCTAACAACAAGGTAATCATGTATTTCTTGTGAGATGGTGCAGCACTGCATACATTCAAATAAATCATTACTGATAGAGAAAACACTTTTTTCAACACAGTCCCTTGTAATACACTGATAGAGTCACTCAACATCTCATACATCAGGTCGCTATAGACTTGATAATCCATCACAATGACCGAGCCCCCTTTATCAGCTGGTCTAATTGATAGAGACATGTCCTGAAATAGACTTTCTAATGCTTTCTTTTCCTTTACATTCAAATTAACAAAACATTTTGACTTCACATTGCTGTCATATAGCTTACATTTTCTCAAAGGTTTCCACTAACCCTTTCAGGACCGGTGTATAACCACTCGTTTTTTAAAAAATCCCCACATTCTGCATTTCCCCAGCATTATTGCTTCCATATTGTAACTTTAACATTAAACTACGTACAAACATTTTTAATTCTATGACATTGTCCATTAAAGGCATTTTGTTGTTTGCTCGTATGTAAGTCATACATTTATTAAGGGCACTGAGCTCCTCCTGTGTGAAAACACGTTGTGATAAGTTCCACACTAACAATTGTCCTGTCGTTGCCACATTCTCTTCAGAGTAACCAGGTTGTTTTCTTCTGTTGACGCTTTCCTTTTCATGTGTCCTCGACTCAGTGACCTCCCTCGAAAATGGGAAGCTCTAACAGGGTACGGCATATTGAGACTGTATGTCGCAATGCTGTTATTTATGGTAGTTGAGGTGTGTTGAGTGGATATACAACCTCCATCCTTCCGTCGTGGAGGTACTGATAGATACTTTCTGACCCATTGTATTTAGTGTGTCGGATGTAGATGCCTTTATCGCTTCCTGTGCTGATGCAATAGCACCTTCACAATCCCTTAGGGTGGAAACAAACTGTTCAATGTTAATGACCACATTATTAGAGTCATCCATGATGGTGGATTCTTTACCCCTTTGGTTTCCATCAGTATTGTTCTCCCTAGGCCAAGCAAAGACTCGACCTGTGGCAAAATCCTGTGAATCTCACTGTAATTTCTTCCTCTTGTATGATAGCAATTGCGTTTCATATGCTGTCATGGTATCTATAAGATGATCCATCTTAAGATCCACTAGTGAAGTAGGATGCTTGTCATAGAGGTCAGCCTAAAGCCTGCTGATATTAATAGTTAAAGCGTCCTCCTCTGGTTTAAAATAATCAATGAGGAGGCGCATATAGCTGACACTAGTATCCAAGTTAATATGTTGCCATTTTAACAATAAGTCACTATACATATTCCCATAAGAGGGCATTGTAAGTACCCACAAACCATGGGGAACAATTTGTAGGCCTATACAGGCTTCAAAATGAAACCTCTGCATCTGAAGTTGTTTTCATTTCCTTACATCATTCTCCAGTTTGAAGAACTCTCTCCTGAGAGCTGTAGAGTCATATTCACAGGTAACATCCAAGGTAACTTCAGTGTTCATTGGTTTGAAACTCAGAAGTGGGTTCTCTTTCACCTCTATTAATGCTGAGATATCTCTCTGTCACAGCCCACGAAGACCTGTGGCACTGGAATCCTCAACCATTTCAGATATTTCCACATTACCTTCTGCCATGTCACTACACCACCAACAACAAAATACAAATGTCCAAACCCAGAAAATAGTGAAGGAGTGTCTCATGGCAACTTTAGATGTACAGGCTCTATTTACCACCATACCCAATGACCAGGGAATAGAAATGCTTAAAAAGTGTCTCAGAGAAGATAGTATGTATGAACAAAAATGATAATATGCTTCATGGTGGAGACCATATTAGAAAATAACATTTTTGTCTTTGAACAGACTGTCTTTAAACAGTGTGCTGGTGTTGCTATGGGCACTCCTTGTGCCAATAGCTATGCTAACCTGGTATTGGCAGCATGGGAAAGAGAGAATGTTCTTGGGCACATGGGCTCTACTCTGATTTTTTATCAGCGTTTTGTTGATAAACACTTTTTCCTTTGGGAGGGAGATGATCTATCCTTTCAAAAATTTTTGGAGGGTATCAATAATAGTACTGACTTCCTGAAGTTTACAGCTTGCAGTTCTACTAAAGCCATTGAATTTCTAGATGTCAGAATAAATAGGTTGCCCTTGGAATAGTTTGAAACTTGTATACATAGGAAAGAATGCTATAGGAACACTTATGTCGAAAGAAGCAGCATGCATGCACGACACATCTTTGTAAATGTGGTGAGAGGGCAAGCTTTAAGAGCATCAAGATTAACGGTTAATGACAACAAATTTAGGGATGAGTTGCAAAATTTAGAACAAAATTTTTTGAAGATAGGATATCTGAAGGATGAGGTGAAAACAGCACTAACATATACCCATGAAATGAGAGAAGATATAGGTAAACCATAATTCTCCAATAATGACAGAAGAGTTAGTGGTAAATCTATGGGTTACAATTTTTTGAAAGTTCCAGTTACATACTCCAGTAATGTTAAACTTGTACAGGATATATATAAGAAGAACTGAAATGTCTTGTGTGCAGATGAAAATGTCAGGGAGCTAATGGGTGACACTTCACGTTATGTCTTCAAAAACAAGAAATCATTGAAGAGATTTCTATGTGGTCCAAGACAAGATAGACAATATAATAAGCAGGTCAAGGGTAATGAACGTGCCATAAATGTAATTATTATCAACACCTTGACCATAAAGGTAGGTTTCACCATCCAGATATGGGAAGGGAGTTTACATTTGAATTAACAGCTAACTGTAATACCACACATTTAGTTTATCTGAGTTACTGTGAGAAATGTACTGCTTTCTATGTTGGTATGACCACATGTAGACTACGGGATCAAATTAGGACCATCTGTATGACATTTCTAGGAGAGTAACAATGAATGCACTATCCAAACATACTATGGAGGTGGGTGTTGAACACACTTTTAAGTTTATGGTAATTGAGGTTGTTACACCAGGGATACATGGAGGAGCGATTAAGAATAGAGTTGAGGAAAGGGAATTGGAATGGATTATAAGACTATGTGCCAATTATGGCAGGGGTTTGAATGAGAAATTGTACATCCACCCTAAGCTGTTAGATAGACCCCTACTCTGATAAGATATTATTTGTATATATATTTTTTTATATATATTTTTATATATATTTTGATTATGATTTTTATAATGAATTTTTACAATGAATTTTTATTGTTGTTTTAAAAGTTCAATGGCATATATGAAGGTTTGAGTTTATTGTATAGTTGACTTTAAGAAGTTGTTCTTAATTAGATGTCTTTTGTCATTGGCTATGCAGATATTTAAAAATGATGATGCATTTCCTGTTTGTATTGTCTGATGAGGCAGCTTTGCTGTGAAAGCGCTCACTTGGTCTTGCAATAAGGTTATATGATTTTATTTGCCATGGTTTGGTGGGTCCTTTGGTTCCTGTTTTATATATATATATATATATATATATATATATATATATATATATATATATATATATATATATATATATATATGCATCCACTTTGTAATTCTGAAATAATGAAATCTCAAATTTCAGTATTCCAAAACCACAAAGCTGAAAACGTAACCACAACTCTCAAAACTTGAAAACACACAACCGCGAAATTCAAAATCCCATACTCATGCTACACATACAGTACACACATAAATATACACAACCCCCCCCCCCAAAATCAAAAAAACTAATCTAAACTACATGTAATCAGGGGGGCAAGCCCCCCTGCACACCCCCCTACTTATATATTCTAAATCCGAGATCATACAAACAGCAACACAAACGAAACTCACAAACACACATCTTACTGTCCGTCAAACACACACATAACAGTCACAACACACACTTTCACACACTAAACCCCTAACCAACATACTTACACACACAAACTTACCAAAATAAAACCCAAACATCCACATTCCATACCACTGGAAGCAGAAATTCAAAATATCCATGCTTCAGTATTTTGAATTTTGCACTTCTGCCGGTTTCGGAAATATGAGTATTCGGCTTTGTAAGTTAGAAATACTGAAATTCATGATTTCCATATTTCGAATTTCCAAAGTGGACCTATATCTATATATATATATATATATATATATATATATATATATATATATATATATATATATATGTATATATATATATATAGGTTTACCATCAAAACAATGGTTGAAGGTTCGGTGAACACAGGATGTCAAATTAGAGTTGGCTGAATCCCGTGTTGCTGAATCTTCATGTTTATGAGTCTCCATTTCAGCGAATTGCACTTTGCAATCACATATATGTGGTCGACCTTATTAATGGAGATCAGAGTACAGTGCGGCTCAGGAAATACAATTTTTTTCCCCACTATATTGTGATCTTGGAGTTGGAATATATAATCTGCGTTGGGGGGGTATAGACTCCTACAAGGGGGGTCAGGGAAGCTTGCCACCCTGCAAAATCTTTACGTGATGTGATGTACAGTGTAGTCTATGGATGTTGAAAAAGGTTGAATTTGCAACACGATGTGTGATTGCGACATTCTGACCTTTACGACATTCTGAAATTGGACATGTGAGGGTTGGTTTGTTTGACTGGAATTTCTTTTGTTGTTTGCACATTTGATAGTAATTATATATATATATATATATATATATATATATATATATATATATATATATATACAGTATATATATATATATATCTTTACTTATAGGTTTACCTACATTAGCCTGAATGGCATGTTCTCAAGTCCACCTGCTTGATGTCCTACATCCTGAAAGACAGAAATGCCGAACACTGGCATTCCTGATTCACCAGTCTTGCCTCCTTCTTCTGGACCCATGTTAACCCTTCTTCCTAGGTCCAGAGGGGTAAGGAATTTCGAGGTTTGGTATTTATGTCAATTTAACATATTCTTCACTGAAAGTGTTTTAGCACTGACTAAAAATAGCAAGTCTTCCACAATGTCAACAACCAACAATCCAAGCAATATTGTAGATGCATTCTTATTTCAGTCCCAAAACAAACTATTGGAAAACTATTAAAGAAGTTGAGTCCCACTTCACTGGCAGCAGATAACTTGCCAGCAGAATATCTAAAATTAACAGCAGATGTTATTACCTTCCCTGTGTAAATACTTATAAACTGCTCTATAACAGAACAGCATGTCCCAGCTATTTGTTAAATTAAATATATTACACCATCACACAAAGGAGGTAATTCAACAGAACTGACAAACTACTAGCCCATTGCTGTACATTCACCACTTTCTAAAATTCTGGAAAGATGTATCCAATTTCAACTTCTTAAACACCTTCTAAACAATAATCTTCTCTCATCATCACAGCATGGATTCTGACCACATCATAGCACTACTACAGCTCTTCCAAGTTTCACTAATACTTTAAATAAATTCAGAGATGATGGCAAAACATTGTCTTCAGTCTTTTAGGACATGTCTAAGCATTTGATACAGTTTCCCATCCTAAGTTACTGTCCACTCTGAAAAATCTTAGTATCAACCTTGATGCTGCTAACTGGTTTCAAAGTTATCTATCTAGCCACCAGCGAGCTGTGAAATGGAAGCAAGATCTATCCCCACTCCTTCCTGTTACACTTGGAGTACATAAGGGTTCGATCCTAGGGCCCCTCCCCTTCAGCATATTCAAAAATGATCTTAATACTGCCTCCTCTCATGCATCTATCATACAATACACAGATTATTCAACCCTCGTATGCGCAGCATCCACAATAACTCATCTTCTTACAGTCACACAAAAAGCCTTCTCTGATATTGAAACATGGCCAGCAAACTCGCAGCTCATTTTCAACCCTAATAAATCCAAACTTATGATCTTTCATCCATCTAAACCTACTATCCTCCCAGCTAACTTTTATACCACTGCCAGTAATAATACTAGGATTTTCCCAGATTCCCAAACTAAACTATATTAGGCGTCATAATTAACAACAGACTAAAATTTGACATATGCATTTCTAACACAATCAAAAGGTTCACACAAAAATGGGAACAATGTATATAAACAAAACATTCTTAACAGATGCTACAAAAATAGTCATAGCTAGAACCCACCTTCTGATCTCACTCTTATATGCATCCCCCATACTTACCAACCTCAAAAAGTCAGAACTAAGTAAATTAGAATCATGTTATTATAAGATTGCCAAATTTGTAACAGATTCTACATATTTATCTCATCACTGCCAAATGCCTAAAAAATCTTTCTTGGATGGAACTACCTCATATTATGAGCTATAACCAGTTAATAATGGCTCACAAAATAATGCGCAATCCTGACAATGTACCTTTTCTAAAATATCTTCTACAGCCCTACTCTAACATTCATACTCTTCGATCATCTAACAAAGACTTACTCCAAGTAACTAAAGTATCCAATACAGCAGGCAACTCTCTTTCCTCTTTGTGGCTAAAAATTAGAATACCCTACCACATGGTATTAGATCCGTAAGCAATCTTAATCATTCCAAAATATCTCTCTAAAGACACTTATTTGGCTTTGCACATGTAACATTCCAGGTTAATTATTAAC
This sequence comes from Protopterus annectens, assembly GCF_019279795.1. Classification (NCBI taxonomy): domain Eukaryota; kingdom Metazoa; phylum Chordata; order Ceratodontiformes; family Protopteridae; genus Protopterus; species Protopterus annectens. The sequence goes on from NC_056741.1 coordinate 1,541,713,951, forward strand.
TTAGTATTACTTATACAGTTTGGCTGTACGTACTAACTCTGTTAACACATCCCTTCTAACAACACTACTTCTCTATAAGTAGTTACATTCCTAGCTGCAACTCTCACCAGAGAAGTATTACTAACTATGCACTACTTTGCCTAAGTGATTCTCCCTTCTTAATTTCCTAACTAATGTTATGTTCCTTCACATATATAAATTCAACCATATATTTAAGCAATAAACCACACCTGGGTGTGCGTAATGCTGGATTTACCCATGGTTGGTGTGGTTTGGTCACGAGGGCGAAGCCCGAGTGGCCAAAGACAACCGTGGGTAAACCCAGCATTACCCACACCCAGAAGTGGGTTATTTCTATTATACAATAACATTATTAAAGAAAAAAAATACTTACTTTCCTTAAATAATGGCATTGTCTAGTGCCTCCATGCTGCCCTTCTGAAGCTGTCTGGTATTCTGCAGCAGTTCTGATGTACTGCGCATGCATATGCTTACGCAGTACATCAGAGCTGTGGGTGGAAGCAACGGAGAAAGCAAGATCTCCGTTGCTTTTTACAAAGTGTCTCGCTATGTTAAAGGAGTTTAACATAGCGAGACAGCTTTAAAAAAAGCAACGGAAAATCTCTGTTACTTTTTTTAAAGCTGTCTCGCTATGTTAAACTCCTTTAACATAGCGAGACAGCTTCTAAAAAGCAACAGAGATCTTGCCTTCTCCGTTCCTGTAAAAAATAAATAAATAAATAAATAAATAAAAGACTTATACTAATGGAAAAAGTCTGGGCGACCGGACCTTTTCCCGTTAGTATAAGTCTTTGATTTACAACATGCACGTTGACCAATCAGCGTGCACGATTTGGAATATTAATGGGGGGGGTCATTGTATAATTGTCTGTATTCAAGTCTTTAAAGTCTTGTTCTATTTAATACTATCTATATATTTTTGTTTTTACATTTTTATCCTGTAAATGTGTTAACACTCATTTTTGTCACTTGTGTTTATAATTTCTATTACGTGCTGTGATAATTTATATGTAAGCTTAGACTGGAGCTTTTCTGCTGAAACTGGGCACTGTCCCATTCGGACAATCTCAGTAAGCAAATGTAAAAAAATAAATAAATAAATAAAATGTTAGGTATACTGCAATTTGATATTTTGCGGGAGTATATCAAGCATGTGATTACTTGAGTGCATGACATGTAGGCTAATATATGTGTGTGTGTGTGTGTGTGTGTGTGTGTGTGTGTGTGTGTGTGTGTGTGTATATATATATATATATATATATATATATATATATATATATATATATATATATATATATATATATATGTGTATACACACACACACACACACACATATATATATATATATATATATATATATATATATATATATACATATGTATGTATGTATATGGGTGTAGTGTACTTCTGTCTTCCACCACTGCATCTCACTGTATACACATCAATAAAATGCAACTTAGTTATGAAAATAGGTATGCAAATACAAAAACATTGAATTTCATGTGACAAAAGTAAAAGGTGCACTCAAGAACTGAGTTAGAAAGTTGGAAGACAAAAATTATAATTAATAATACCTGTGTGATGTTCAGACTAAACATTTGAGAAGCATGTAGTGCAATGTCTCTTCAAATATTCAGGTCACTAGGTCTGATAGAGAGTAACATGAAGAAGTCATTCACTAAGTGCTTACATGTTGCTGTCATCATGTAAAACTAAAGAGTCAGGAAGTACTTACATGTGAATGCAAGGTGACAAAATAAAACAATTCATTTCAGACAGGTGGGTGCTGTGAATTATTCTAAATTTGAAACTGGATTGTTTAGATAGATATTTGTCAGAGAGAAGAAAATGTGTACTATGATTTCAGAGTTAAATTGTGCATCAAACGTGTTTAATCTGATGTTATACTTAGAGACTATGATTATTTGTTTAGAGGCATAGGTAATATGTCTGCAATTTACCATATTATTATACAATCTACATAAAAACCTATACTGCATCCTCCAAAGAAATCTCTAGTAGCTTTGTGGGATAGAGTTACAAAAGTGTCAAACTGCACAGAAGAAACAGTTATGATTCCAAAACAATAAGAGGATGTTTATTGGAGTTAACAGTATACTTGATGTGTAGCTCTGCCATGCATAATTTGTAGATGAACAGTTCTGCTAGAAATAGATAAAACTATACAATGGGAGGATTATCTGCTTTGCAAACCTGAACATGCAATGCTGTAAGTTATGAAAGCACCAAAGTATTTTTTGTGTTTGTCAAATCAGAGATGTTAAGAGGTTCTATGGTTCGATCCTTGGCTGGGGTGCCTTCAGTGCAGAGTCTGCATGTCCTCCCTGTGGTCGAGTGGGTTTCCTCCCACATCCCAAAGACATGCTGCAGGTGGATTGGACACTAAATTATCCCCAGGTGTGAGTGTGTGCATGTGTGTGCCTTCCGTGGAAGGCTGGGCACCAGGCTGGCAACTCGACACCATAAAACTTCACTGCCAATCATGAGCGGACATGTGATCCACTGTGGTGACCCCTAACCGAGAAAAGCCGAAAGAAGAAGAAGAAGTCAAATCAGGGATGCTGACAATTAATGCTGAATGCTAAAAGATCAAGAATATGTACTCCTAATTCACTCATCATAGTTACAGAATTTCTAGACTCCATTTGCTGTTTCATTAGAACATAAAGTATTTCATTGAGCTGTTGCACAGATAAAATGCTTTGTGATATTGTTAGCATAGAGTGACATACAAGTATAGTGCTAAATGAAGTGGCAACATGAAATGGGATTAATTGACTGAACTATTTAAAAAGGCAAGACAGAATAGCCTTAAGGGAAGAAGAGTAAAAATATAAATTACAAAGCTGAATATATATGATAAGTGCCTTAATGTTAGAAACTTAAAACCAGATAATGAAAGTAAGAGATGCTATATATAATCCTTAAAAAGCAGTACACATTTTTCACATTTCTAGAAATTGTGCAATAACTTTGGAAACTTAATTTAAGTTGTGAATCTGCATTAGTGAAATTTATGGAATATAGTGTAGAAGTCTATCAGAGTATGGACTAACAAAAAGTTGTCATTGTAGTGTTTAAACAGTTTGTAAATGTAGGGACCATATCAAAATATTTTGATATGAATGAAACACTCAACATTCAAAAAAGATCCAGTCCAATGACAGCAGCACAGCAATTCTATAAAAAAAGTAATTCAACCAGTTTTAGATCTGGCTCTTTGATGGCATACCAAAAGAGATATGTTCAAACAGAGAAACAACTACTTGCCATATTGCATAGATGCAAAAAGATCTATTATGATATTTTGGAGAAGATACTGATGAAAACAGGCCATAACATGTGGCAGAGTATATTTAAGAACTTTGTCTACATGGTTGTGACAACAAAAATGATTTTAGACTACAGAGGTATGATGTGAATTTTAACTATAAAACAGGAAAATAACAGTACCAGGAATACTACTCACAGCTGAAGGTGCTCTCACCAAACAAAAGGAAGAAAAGGCTGTAAAAATGTGAAAGCAGCCACCACGAATCTATCAGCAAGGCACAGATTACAGCAACTCCCAAGTAAAGACCATTGGCAATCGTTCAAAAACAGCAAGAACTTTTATTCAAATAACATGAAATGAGCCAAGATAGCCAAGCTATGCTTCTTCAGATATCAATTCAAAATGAAATCTGTGATGCTTATATACAACTTTTGGCGGGCTCATTAAGCATACAAATACTATTAATCAATTATAAATTAGTAGTCATAGAGACAAAAAACAATCTAGAGAGCAGTTTAAAAAACAGTTTTAAAAAACAGTTTAAAATGCATTACCTAAAACTGTTCATATGAATTATGCAGATAGCAATGTAATAATAAATCGTAATCATCATTCAAATCAAACAACAATATTTATCTAAAAACAGCTCCAAAGAATTCTAAAACATCAGATATATATTTTAGGTCAGTATTAAGCTAACCTTCATTTTCGTCAAGCATATCAGCCATTGCAGTATTCAGTATAATGAAACTAAATGAAACAACTCACTACTCACTAACGTGAATATATCAAAAATGAACATGAAAAACACTGAAAATCTATGACCAAGCGTACGACATAATAATGGAGCTTACTTTGCAACAGTAGAACATTTCACGATCCAAAACCATGTGTATGTTTACAAACCATTTCTACTTTGTGTATAAAGCACATCCAAAAGCGTTCGTAGGTATACGGAGAATCACGTGCTTCTGAAAAATGACTTGAAGAAGGCAAGGCTTCTTCTGGGTCCTAATGCCTAGAGCATGCGCGTTTATAACCACTACCGAAGTTGCTTGAAACTTAATCATATCAGTAAAAGGGGCATTAGTTTAAGTACCGTAACTAAGTGCCTCCCTTCTATAAACATTTAAACTAAATACATCGCTAATAAAAATAAGAAAATGAAGAAGAAATACATAGAGTATGTAAGAAATATACGCGAACATAAAGATATATACAAAAAAGCATGATAGCCTGTATGTAGGGTGGTGAATCCTAACTCTTCATATTAGCAGCTAGACTATAGAACCTCTCTGAATATCAAATAAAGCAATAGCTTAAATTAATATAAAGAGTGACCTATCTTTGTTTATTAAAGGTGTGTAAAGCCAACATAGGCTAAAAACCACCCTGCGATGTACCTACTAGGGGGCATCAAAATGCATGCATAAAACCTCATATCTTCATGCTATTCTATATTAGACCTATAAAGAGGAATCATTGAATATAAAAAGTGAAGATATTAAATCAAAAATTACAAAAAATGATACCAGTGAGTAATTCCTCTATAATAGAGATGATATTCGTGCCATGAGATAAACTAATATTAATAAACATGAGATATGTAATGTATAAACCTCAAAGAAGGAGATATGAATGGAATAGAGAGCACCCTCAAACCATGGCTAAAAAGTAGACAAAGTCATACAAGAATATAGATGTTAAAACCATCATGTTCAAACAGTATAGTGGTAAAAGGACCCTACATATAGGGGAACGAAATAAAATAAACTTATTCAATCCTATCTACGTTCAAGTAGTATAGGTTTTAAAGGTATGTAGCTATTCAGGCCCGGGGAAAGGTGTGCTGCTAACTTGAGTATCCAGTGTAACTCAGCCTTGGCTAGCATGTGTTCATTACTACCTCTCCTAGCTGTAGGTCTAACAGTCTGTAAGACTCTAAAGGCAAAGCAATGGGAGGGATATTCTTGTATATGTTTAGCCAAGGCATTAGTCTCATCTTGTCTTCTAATTTCATAGAGATGGTTATAAATGCGATCACGCAATCTCCTCTTGGTTAAGCCTACGTAAAAGGCTGAACAGAAAAGGCAAGTAGCCAAATAGATAACATTTTTTGTATTGCAATCAGCATAAAATTTGGGTTTAAAAGTTATATCCATACACGGGTGCTTGAATTCCTGCGTTTTACTAAGGCTATTACATCTGGGACAATGTAAACAAGGGTAAGTCCCTTTAGTTGTTATATCACCCAAAAGTAGACATGTGGGTTTGCTTACATTAGTAATATGTTGATCATTACATAATTGTTTCCTTAAGTTATCACTGTTTTTATAGCAGAATCTGGGTGTAGAACCCACTATATCCTTGATCTGCTTATTCACCGTGAGAACATTCCAGTTTCTTCTGATGATACATCTAATACTTTCAACTTCACTGGTATATTTAATGACATATTGTAAGGTATTACCATCACGAGTCAAATCCACAGGGACTTTATTTCTAAACCCATGGGTTGTATGTGATTCACAAATAGTGGCAGAATCTATGTCACCAATAATTTTCCTCCTAGTATTTCTAACCATCTGCATATCATAACCCCTTTCATTAAACAAATGTTCTAGCTTGGTGGATTCTTCCTGTAAATCTTTCATATTCTGACAGAGTCTAAATACCCTGGTAAACTGACTGGTTACTATCCCACGAAATGTATATGCTGGATGCATGCTGTCAGCAGCCAGCAATGCATTTCTCCAGGCAGCTTTTCTAAACAATGTAGTAGTAATGAGTCCTTCATCAGTCAAACGTATTGTAACATCTAAAAAATTTACCTGGTAGTGGGAGCTATCTACCGTAAACTTCAAAAAATTAGTGGTAGTATGCAGATGTTCCAATAATGCTAAGAAATCTGTCCTAGGTCCTTCCCAAATTAGGAGTATATCATCCACAAATCTTTTATAATATTTAACCTGGTTAAAGGATGTATGACCAAATAGAAACTGTTTCTCCCACCAATAAACTACGAGGTTAGCATATGTGTTGGCACAGGGGGTCCCCATAGCTACCCCCCATGCCTGCAGGAAGAACTCATCTCCAAACATAAAGACGTTATTGTTGAGGACTATATCCAACAATTGCGTAACCAAAGTGATTCTATCAGTGGAGAATTGAGTTTCTTTATGTAGTAGTTCTCTAATATATTGAATGCCTACCTCATTGGGGATAGATGTAAAAAGTTTCTCAACATCCATGGTTACGAGTAGATAACTTCCCCTAGATTTCTCTAAATGTACACTTTTCAGGGTCTCAAGTAATTGGTAGGTATCCCTAAGTATATTACTACAACTATCTACCACTGGACGTAAAATACTCTCAAGAAAGGTAGAAATATGGGCCGTAACCCAACTCCCACCTGCTACAATGGGTCTCATGGGAATGGGCCATGTCTCCTTATGGACCTTCGGGAGGCCCTTAAGAATGGGTATAATCGGGTCAGTTTGCAACAGATACTCATATAGCTCTAAACTGATCTGCCTGCATAGCAGTAGATCATAGATGTTATCCTTAACATTGTTTACAATAGTGGACACATGGTGTGTAGAAATACGAGTATACGTGTTATGATCAGATAACAGTTCAAACATGCACTTCTTGTAATCCTCTGAATCCATTAATACTACCCCCCCCCTTTATCTGCAGGTTTCACAACCAATTTATCATTGCCTTTAAGCCAAGTTAGGGCACAATTTTCTTCTCTGTTGAGATTATAAAACCTCCCTTTCCTGTTAGGTTTTGAGGAAAACAACATATATAAATCATTTTCACAAAGATCCAAAAAACATTGTACCATTGGTTGTAATGGGGGTGAAAAGGTACTCTTTTTCTTAAACATATGTAGTGCTTCATTTGAATTAATGCTGCTATCATTATTGACAAAAAAGAGTTTAAGACTAACACGTCTACAAAAGAGTCTCAAGTCCAATAGTGTGTCTTCTAGTAAAGACTAATGCCTTGGCTAAACATATACAAGAATATCCCTCCCATTGCTTTGCCTTTAGAGTCTTACAGACTGTTAGACCTACAGCTAGGAGAGGTAGTAATGAACACATGCTAGCCAAGGCTGAGTTACACTGGATACTCAAGTTAGCAGCACACCTTTCCCCGGGCCTGAATAGCTACATACCTTTAAAACCTATACTACTTGAACGTAGATAGGAATGAATAAGTTTATTTTATTTCGTTCCCCTATATGTAGGGTCCTTTTACCACTATACTGTTTGAACATGATGGTTTTAACATCTATATTCTTGTATGACTTTGTCTACTTTTTAGCCATGGTTTGAGGGTGCTCTCTATTCCATTCATATCTCCTTCTTTGAGGTTTATACATTACATATCTCATGTTTATTAATATTAGTTTATCTCATGGCACGAATATCATCTCTATTATAGAGGAATTACTCACTGGTATGATCGTATGTAATTTTTGATTTAATATCTTCACTTTTTATATTCAATGATTCCTCTTTATAGGTCTAATATAGAATAGCATGAAGATATGAGGTTTTATGCATGCATTTTGATGCCCCCTAGTAGGTACATCGCAGGGTGGTTTTTAGCCTATGTTGGCTTTACACACCTTTAATAAACAAAGATAGGTCACTCTTTATATTAATTTAAGCTATTGCTTTATTTGATATTCAGAGAGGTTCTATAGTCTAGCTGCTAATATGAAGAGTTAGGATTCACCACCCTACATACAGGCTATCATGCTTTTTTGTATATATCTTTATGTTCGCGTATATTTCTTACATACTCTATGTATTTCTTCTTCATTTTTCTTATTTTTTATTAGCGATGTATTTAGTTTAAATGTTTATAGAAGGGAGGCACTTAGTTACGGTACTTAAACTAATGCCCCTTTTACTGATATGATTAAGTTTCAAGCAACTTCGGTAGTGGTTATAAACGCGCATGCTCTAGGCATTAGGACCCAGAAGAAGCCTTGCCTTCTTCAAGTCATTTTTCAGAAGCACGTGATTCTCCGTATACCTACGAACGCTTTTGGATGTGCTTTATACACAAAGTAGAAATGGTTTGTAAACATACACATGGTTTTGGATCGTGAAATGTTCTACTGTTGCAAAGTAAGCTCCATTATTATGTCGTACGCTTGGTCATAGATTTTCAGTGTTTTTCATGTTCATTTTGATATATTCACGTTAGTGAGTAGTGAGTTGTTTCATTTAGTTTCATTATACTGAATACTGCAATGGCTGATATGCTTGACGAAAATGAAGGTTAGCTTAATACTGACCTAAAATATATATCTGATGTTTTAGAATTCTTTGGAGCTGTTTTTAGATAAATATTGTTGTTTGATTTGAATGATGATTACGATTTATTATTACATTGCTATCTGCATAATTCATATGAACAGTTTTAGGTAATGCATTTTAAACTGTTTTTTAAAACTGTTTTTTAAACTGCTCTCTAGATTGTTTTTTGTCTCTATGACTACTAATTTATAATTGATTAATAGTATTTGTATGCTTAATGAGCCCGCCAAAAGTTGTATATAAGCATCACAGATTTCATTTTGAATTGATATCTGAAGAAGCATAGCTTGGCTATGCGAAAGCGCTCATTTCATGTTATTTGAATAAAAGTTCTTGCTGTTTTTGAACGATTGCCAATGGTCTTTACTTGGGAGTTGCTGTAATCTGTGCCTTGCTGATAGATTCATGGTGGCTGCTTTCACATTTTTACAGCCTATAAAACAGGAAAATGCAATATATGTAGCAGATATGATATGCACTTGTATCTGACAGAGTAATAACAAGATTTGCTTGAGGAAGAACCAAAAGTAAACTGGATAATTCATTGACCACTGCTAAAAAGAAGTTGAAACTCTTTAGACAGTGTACTCAGAATGATGTAGATTTGAGGATTCTTGAGATGTAAAAGGGAACGTCTGTCCAGATCAAATGTTTGCAGTTTTTAGACAGTGTACTCAGAATGATCTCGATTTGAGGATTATTGAGATGTAAAAGGGAAAGTGTCTAGAGCAAATGTTTGCAGTAACATAATACAGCATAACTGGCTTTCTGAAATAAAGCAGTCAGTAAAGCATGAACCATGTTTAAGTACTGTGAAGTACTCAAAGAAAGTGAAAAGATACAAGGGAGATCATCAAGTAAGGTTGGAGTTTTTATTTTATTTCAGAGACTGTGTTTATATTGTATATACAGAGCTAATATGTGTTTACAATAAGTCTGATAAAAATATTTTGGGGGTATTTTAAAATCAATGTGTCCCAAAGTGATTGTGATGAATATAAAAGTTATCTTCAAGAAGACTTCACCCAAGAAGAGTATTTAGAAGGATCTGGAGAGATATTGGAAAAGGTATCTACAAGGCATTTCAAGAAACAACAGCAGATGAGCAGCAAAGTGTTGCTTTGAATCTACAAAAATCCCAATAAACTGATTGAGTTGAACATTTCTACTTCTATTCTTAATTCGTTTTCATGATAATCACAGACCACATGTTCTCTAAAATACTCAAAATATGGAAAAGGCAGTGCAATACTCAGCTGCATTAACTGAAAAGTACTGATTTTTGTTTTATATGTGCTGTTGCACAATGGACTAATAAAGCATTTAGCTTTCAATATGAAACACTGAACAGAAGTGCAAAAATGTTGAAATATCATTCTATTTTGAAACAAAAGTGCAATACCAGCATTTGAAAACTAATATAAATACTAAAAGCCATAGTATTTGTCTAATAATGTAATGTGGGGGGGATTAGTGTAATTGTTAAAGTCTTTGTGACACAGATGCAAGGTACTTGGTTTGGTTTTAACCTCTGGTTGTTAGCTAGGTGGGTAACAGCCTGCAGACAGACAGCCTGGTATTTACCTATTTGTAGCTCCAGATGGGTCAGTTGTTAAGGTTGTGAGCTGTAGTTCCCATAGTACAGGTTTTGATTCCCTTAGCATCCATTTGCGTATTGTGCGACCATGAGCAAGTCCCTTAACCAGACATTTCTCTAAGGATGTCCCTGAAAAGTGACTGTGTATCCAGTGGGCCTCACTGGTTAACAAACAGGTATTACTAATGTCATCAGCTATAAAATTCAAAATGTATATAACATAAGAACTGGTATTGATGTAAGTATTAAATTGTTCCGATATTAAATGGACACCTTTATTTTAATAAGAGGAGTATAACAGTGTGATGCTGATATTTATGACTTTACACCATTAGCCTATATATCAGAGAGTGTATGTAATGTGGTCTGGCATCCATTCCAGTAATGCAGTGTAAAATATGCGCTGATCAAATCATTGGCATACAGCTGGTCTTCCTCTTGTATACCGGCTACTACATCCAAGTTACTGTTCACTCAGCCTCCTGTATCGCCTTTTTTCCTTATAAAATAGTGCTTTTCCTTCTTGATGCACTGAAACTAATTTCTCCACTGTGCTTTGTTTGATTAGCTGCTCAAATCCTATTCAGCCTCTACCACAGTAATGTAGCCAGAACTTGGAATAACATTCCTATATCAATAAGGTCACACTTTTATGTTTTCAAATCATTCTTAAAAGACTTGCTCTCTGACTCTTGGCTTTGTCCCTGCTCCTCATCTGGGACACATTAACTCCTAACATCCTTCATCCACCTTCTTATACCTCCCGCAAAATTTCTTAATCTGTTTTCCCCCTTCTAATACTTCACTTTATTGTAGTACTTAAACTACTGTACCTATTTCTAATTAGCATAACCAAATTACCATGCCATTTCTACTTCTCTAGTAACACTTTACCATCCTTAAACCAAACTCCTCACTGTAATGTAATTCTTACATTATTCCTACCTATCTTATACACCACACTTCTATCTGTAATTACTCAATATAATGATCAAATATTAATGTTTGTAAATATCAATAAAGAAAGTTATTATACTGACAGCTAGGCTATGCATTTGCTGAAGTTGCATTATAAAATTTGTTATTGAACCAGTGTCCTCTCAAACTTTCCCAGTAAACAGCTCATCAAACAAGAAATAATAAATAAAAATGTTATGCTATAGAAGCATCCAAGCCAAATTCTGCTGAGAACCCCCTAACTGTCTCCTTTTATCCAGTAAACCACCTTTCAATCTGTAATTAGCATTATGCAGTCATTACTGTATGACAATACTTTTTTGTTTTACCTGTAATACCACACCAGTCACTGATAATTCATAATTCATTTTAATATGATGTCAAGAAAATACTGTATGAAACATACATTTGTTAAAGCAGAATGCTGATTTGAACCACTAACTCAATGAGCTATAAGATAAGTGAAAAGAGATAAGCAAAGTAAATTATTAATAATATGAAGCATATAATACTCTTTGCAAAAAAAGTTCCGTCGGATTCTCAAAAGCCTACACGGAGTGTAAGATGAGTGCAGTAGCTCATGCAGGCAATATTTCTGCCGTGCAATCCAGGAACAGCCGACAGGGGTGTGCACGAGAGCTCCAGCACTAATCTTGCATGGACTAAGCCCTGGTATGCAAATCACCTCATTTGCTGGAGAAATCCATGCAAATGAGGTGACATTGCAATCCAGGAAGCTTGCATTAGTCCTTGCAAGACAAGTGCAATCTGCAGAAATGTACTTGGTTAGTATCCGAGTACATTACTGCAAATTCCAAAACGAAGCTATGACAGCTCCAAATAAAGGCTGCATATTATTGAGGAAGCATGCCAATGGCCAAGTAGAAGGCCATTGGCATTGCAAACAGTTTAAAAAATAAATAAAACAACTTTTATTTATTTTTTCACCAATCTCGGCTGTTTAAGCATAGGGCAGCGGTGCGCAGACGGGATTGGGGGGAAGTAAACTGAAAATGAGCATTCTAACAAAAATCAGTATTCTGCCATGCAAGTCAATGGCAGGCAAAAGACAACCTGGCCAGTGAGTAGTGGTTGCTAAGGGGGGAGGCTCAGTGTGGGACATGTAACTATGCATTAGCAGGCAATCCTATGCAAATGAGGGAAAGGTTAGTGAATCCAAGATTTTCCCAGGATGTGAGGCAGGTCCCAAGAATATAAGAGTATAAATAGCTGGGTGCATGACTAGGATATAGGTGACATCATGGGGGGTGTCAAGCATAGTGTAAGTGGATTGGAAACCTGCGTATTGAGGTTGTTCCTAGGTTAGCATAGCTAAACTAGTGGTGTGTCTAAACCTGCCTAGCACACTTTACAAAGTGAAAGTGGGTGTGCGTGCCATGCACCAGGTTTTACAGGAAGAAAAAGGAAGTCAAATCAGGAAAAAGCAGCTCTGTGCATATATGAGCACTCCGTTTGTGTGGTGCGCACACAGGCTTAAACAGGGAGGCAATGAGAAGGGAAAACAGCAGTAGGAAGGTAATCAAGGAGAACTAGCTTAGCTGACAGGTGAAATGTATCAGAATCAGCCAATTATACAGGCAGCAGACCAGACCAGCACACTACTATAAACTATGCAAACACCTTTTCCCCTTGTTTTTCCCAAAAACTCTGCACCACCACTGTATACAGCCGGGGAAATTTTACAAAATGAAAGCAAGAGAAAAAATGTTAGGGGCTGCTTTTGCTATCTTAAACCAGCATGTGCAAGAGGCTGAGGGTGGTGAGGATGTGAATGCTGCTGAGCAACCCACAGTGAGAAGACAGAGAAGAATGTACAGACCCAGGGTAACCTATCAAGGGCTACTAGAGCTGGAGATAGTGGAGCATTATAGTGTGGACAGGGACCTCCTACAGCAAATTGTTGAGCTGTAGCGGCCATGCCTTATACACAGAACTAACAGGGGGGAACACATCCCAGTGGATACCAAGGTATGTGTAGGCCTAAGAATACTAGTTACAGGTACCTTCCAAAGGCCAACTGGGGATATGATGGGGAATTCACAGGCATCAGCATCCAGGGTACTCCACCAGTTCCTGGATGCCATGTCAGCACTTGTCGGTGAGCATGAATATATCCCCCTCACCCGTGAGGCGTTGGCCAGCAATATGCGTCTCTTCCACCAAATAGCAGAATATCCTGAAGTAGTGGGTGCAATAGACTGCATGCACATATGCATTAAAGCACCAACAGGTGAGCAGGGTAGGGTCTACATCAACCACAAGGACTTCCCCTCCATCAACTGCCAGGTCATGTGCGATGCCCAGGGCATAATAATGAATGTGTGTGCTGGCTGCCCTGGAAGCTACCACGATTCCAACATCTGGAATCTGACGCAGCTGTACCAGACATTTGCCTTTGGGGACATCCCACAAGGTCACCTAGTGTGGGATGCTGGATATGAACTGGAGCCATGGCTGATGACACCCATCAGAAATGCACACACACCCGAACAAGAACTCCATAATGCCGCACAAGCACAAACTCAAATCATAATAGAGTGTGTATTGGGGATGCTTAAGTCATGGTTCCAGTGCCTGGACACATCTGGTGGAGCCTTGCAGTACTCACCAACTACATGTACCCAAATTTTCCTTGTATGTGCCATGCTACACAATATGATTCTGCGGAAACAGCTGCAGCAGGAACAGCATGGGGCAAGGACACACAGCCCCCCACTAGTGCCAAGGCCTGCACAGGCACAGAGTGAATCGGAGGAGGAACAACCTGACCCTGCTCCAGTAGGCAGAAGGAGGTGTTCCCAGTATACCCTGGCCTTGGCAAAGAGGCAATGCATAGCACATACACTGACACAGTAGGGACCCAGGGAATGACACCTCTCTCCGACTCGCACATACAGTAAAATGGATGCCAAACATGACACTACCTGTGGTCAACCATGTATAGGGAGTGCACTATGTGCATCCGACATAGGCAGCCCTGCATCACCACCCTTAATACTGGGACACCCACAAGGTAAGTGACTCACACATGCCAGTCGGGGGGTGCACATACCCAACAACAGTCACAGCCAGCAGGATAGGTGTAGACAAACACAAACAAATGTTATACTATGGCCTCTGAATGAGCCCCATGGGTAACCCCTACCCCAGACCTACACAGACAGACTACAGCAGGCCAGCCAGTTTTATGTAAGTTGTGAAGGCTACGAAGTCAGAAACTAATATGTAGGTATTGAAAGCTACGATCTGTAGTACACTGGTATGCCTCTAGCCAGCACAATAGGTAAGACTACAGACTGAAATGGTGTACCTGACATACCAGTACAGTCCTAGCAACTGTATAAAAGTGTAAGGTGTGCCTCACCATCCTATGTACACTTATAGTAGCAGTCAGATGTGCCCCTCCACCCCTGTGTAGAAATGTAAAAACAGTTTGGTGTGTCCCCCGCTATGCAGAAATGTAGCAACAGTCAATGCCAAATGACTGATGTATACCCTGCAGACACAGCATGCTACCTGTCGGTGTACAACACAAAGGTTAGTACCGCAGTACAAACCACCTGGACTTGATCCACACATGCAATATAGATGGCCCTACTGGGCATGCTCACACAGAGGAATGAAGGCAATGTCAGTCAACAACATACTGAAAGCCTATACTGGGTATGCTTACACACTTAAACTAACAAGAAGGCCATGTCAGCAAACAACAATGGACCAGACATATCTGACAGTTGCAGTTCTCACTGCAGACACATGTCAGTATGCACCACTCCTGCCTTGCACACACAGTGGATAGGAATACAAACATATATTTAAGGACAACACACTATAATAAGTCAAAGGTAGACAGACACAGATATGTTGAAGAGGGTGACCATGACAAGGACCCATCTGGGCCTGTCCCACCTAGCACACAGCCAAAGGGCCCTAAACACATTAGGTGCAGGTGTCACTCACTACAGATACTAGCCATCAGTATCTGTCAGCATGATGGCGTGATGCACGTGCCAGCTGTGCAACATGACTGTACAAGGAAGTTGTCACCTAGTAGCTGTATACAGGTACCTGTGGCATATGACCATGTGTATGCCAGCATGTGGCATGTCAACCCCTTCATGAATGGGTTACAGCCCATGCACACACCGCCCTCCCCATAGCAGTATCATGACAAGCCTGCTGAGGTCATCCAATGTGAAATACACCTTTGGGGGAGATGTAGCTCAGTAATCCCCATGGCGGGTCCCATAACTGTGTGCTGCTGTAATGATAAACTAGGTAGGGAGTAGTTCTAACCCCAGACTTGGCAACTGTGTGAGTGTGTGTATGTGTGCATGTCTCGAACTCTGCCTGTGTAGAGAGAGAAATGCTTTTTAGGCTACTCACACTCAGTACAGTTCATATACACAACACTGGCAAGGCTGCAGATGTAACACACCTAGAAATATACCTCTAGGGAAATCATAGCCCAGTAATCTCCATAGTGTGTTTTGTAACTTGCATACTGCTGTACTGTGATATAGTAGTTAGGTAGGTATTCTAACCCCAGACCTGGCAAGTGTGTGTGTGTGTGTGTGTGTGTGTGTGTGTGTGTGTGTGTGTGTGTGTGTGTGTGTGTACCTAACTGAGTAGAGAGCAATGCTTTTTAGGCCACTCACAACCCGTGCAATACACATACTCGACTTTGGCAAGGCTGCTAATGTCACTCACCTGGAAATACAACTCTGGGAAAATTATAGCCCAGTAATCCCTGTAATGCATCCTGTAACTGCATACTGCTGTAGTGTGATAAAGTACTTAGGTAGGTGTTCTAACCCCAGACTTGGCAACTGTGTGTGTGAATTTGTGTGTCTTTGTGTCTCTGTCTGTCTGTGACTGAATAACAAATAGTGCTTTTTAGGTTACTCACACTCCTTAGAATTCATATACGCGACTTTGGCAAGGCTACTGATGTCACTCACCTAGAAATACACCTGTGGGAAAGTTATAGCCCAGTAATTTCTGTAGGGCATCCTGTAACTACATACTGTTGTAGTGGGATTTAGAACTGTGGTCGGGTTCCATCTCCACCCATGGCAGTTCTAGATGTTTTGTGTGTGTTGCGATGTCTGCGTATGGAGCAATACATCATAGGCTATTCACTCGCAGTACATTTCAAATGCCCTACATTGCCAATCCTGCTGATGTCATTCATTGTGAAGTAAAACTCTGGGGAGAAAGTTCTTTATTAATCCCTGTGGTGCAGCCTATAGTGATATAGACTTCGGGCAAGAGTTCCATACCCACACATGTCAGTTGTGGATGTTTTGTGTGTGTCTAACTGTCTGTGTAGGGAGCAATGCATTTTAGGCTAGTCACTTGCAGTGCAGTTGAATTGCCCTACTTTGGTAAACCTGTTGATGTTATTCAATGTGAAATACACCTTTGGGGACAGATGCTTCTAGTAATCCCTGTGGTGTGTCTCATAACAGCTCCATGCTGTAGTGTGATATAGACCTCGGTCAGGGGTTCTATTCCCGCACATGTCAGTTGTGGATGTTTTGTGTGTTTCTCACTGTCTGTGTAGGAAGCAATGCATTTTAGGCTAGTCACTTGCAGTACAGTTGAAATGCCCTACTTTATTAATCCTGCTGATGTCATTCACTGTGAAATACACCTTTAGGGAAACAGTACTCCAGTAATTTTCATGGTGCATACTATAACTGTGTAGTGCTGTAGTGTAATAAAGTAGTTAGGTAGGGGTTCTACTCCCAGACATGATAGGTGTGTGTGGGTGGGCAAGTGGAGGGGTTTTGCTAATTTCTTTTATGGTGGCCCTACTATATATCACAATGCCAAACATACAGGGATAACAGATGTAAATTATCTGGGAGGCTGGGGTGCAAAGCCATATGCATAGATGTGACATTAAGATCAGTCAATCCAAGTTAGAAACCCCACTATTACCCAGAGCGCACACTCAACCCATGTGTCATATGAACAAACATGCTTAGGCAGCAGCCAATATGGCAGCTAATATGTGGGTAGTACACTGCATAATGGTCACTGATAGTAGCTATTCAGTGATAGCAGTGGGCTACAGAGGGCATGTCACCCTGCCCATCTGTCCAATATGCACGTACATGCAGACAGTGCACCTCTACCATGTTCCCCAATAGACAACTGCACCACCTGTGGTGCCTTCACATGTGACTCACAATGGACATACCATGCCTGACAACATGTCCTGTATGGACAGATGACACTGACATCAGGGAATGCTGTTAGCATGCCATAAATGTAGGTGAAGGGTAAACCTGCTGCCCATTATCAGTTCCTGCCACAGATGGGCAAAACTGGCACATCTGATGATAATCTGTGCTCACAACATGGGCCAGACACCCCAGGTACAGTTCCCCATGCCACTGTACATGCATGTGGGAGGTGTGCACATCCCAGACACCATCCATGTCATGGACTAAGGAACACATACATGGCATGTGGTGTACAACATTGGACACACACAATAGTCACCCAGGTGACTGAATTGGGGATGCAATACACACCTGTTTGGGCAAATGCAGTAACTACAGGCCTGAGCCACAATGCAAACCATTGCCATGTGGCCTGATGCCAAGGTATACCCATTGCTTACCCTTGCACAGCCTGCTGGCACAGTTGACCACCACATACCCATGTAGACATGCACCCATGCATGTCAGAACTGGCACCCTGTGTGTTTGTGTGAGTGTGTGTGCTGTATGGTCCACATCCACACTCACTACAAACCCCAGGGCATACTGAAACATGCTTTCTGATGTGTGACATCTCCTCATCCTCTTTGCCCATACGGCCTCTGTATGACCCATGTGGTGCATGTGATACTTGCTCATTGATGTGCTGTGGCAATCCCACTAGTGATGAGTTACACTCCTGGCCCTGCCACGTGAGTCAATGTGTGTGCGTCCCTGTGCGAGTGTGCCTGTGTTGATGCTGGCACCTGTTCATGTAGACAGGCATGTGTATAACACCTACCGTATATCTACTGTATCCCTGTTGCAGATGTCACTCACCCTCACATATATTTTCGGAGTGCTCCACATCAGGTAACCCATGTGGTGCATCCAATAACTGCATCGAACTCTGATAGCACTACATAGCTGTCAGGGATTTGATACTCTGTGCTGGTAGGTGTATGACACAAACATGCTTCAGTTTTATACTCCCACCCCTCCCTGACATGCATTTGCCTCTGTCTGCCTCCCCCACTCCCTCTCTAGTTGATGTGGAGACCCACACCTGCCTTGCTTAGGCAGCAGCATGTATATTTTACGTGATGCTCATGATCAGCTGATGGGCTCTGCATGAATTTCAGTCCTTCCCTAGCTAATTGCATGTAGAACAGCTGTGGTAACAATCCCATAGCCAATTGCATGGAAACACACTCCAGTACCTAGGAACATCATGGTGGTGTTGGGCCTTTTCAGTCACTGTGAGCAGGAATTAGATCTGTTGTTTGGCAAACAGCATCTCAGATGGATTGGGGTTTACCTCTAACAACATACACTGTGGAAAGAAGGCAACAAACAGGAGGGGGATGTGCCTGACTTGACTACAGACTGTAAGTGCTGCTATACTGCATTTGGAGTAATGTTGGTTTAACAGTGTTTGTCTGGATAAGGCTGTCATACATGTAGTAATACCTGCCATGTCAATTCCATGTATATGAGGAATCCCCATCTTCAGGGTCATCTGCAGACTGGGCAGTGTTGTGCCTATGGTTTCATGTGTTAGCTACAGTGTATCTCTCTGTGGAATGCAGACGGTAGTGTGAGGATTGAAGTCTGTAGATTTTGAAGGCTGTGACAGTTACTGACTTCATATCCCTCATAGGACATATGTTGCAACAAACCCCGTTACAATGGAAAATATACAAGGTTATCACAGCAACATGTCTATACTGGCTCTGTGTATGTGCTGTCAGCCACACCATTGTCAACGTTTGTACATATGGCATGCATGAAGTGGTGCACATGTGCTGTATGCCAAATATAATGTCACCATATCTAATAACAAGCCAGTGATATATCATATTGCTACACATGTCATGTACAGTAGGGGTTATATTTCATGACATAAGCTGGACATTCTGTGGATGTTTGTACAGTACTGACGTCTGTGCAGTGATATTGAATGTCATCAGCGTGTGTATTGTTAATATGTACTTTAGCCTCTGTACAGACTGTGGTAGATGTCATTGTTCTAGCTCCCCTTCTATCAGATGTTACATGGTACCCCACTGTATGGTACCATTTTGCCATACATGTTTGAAGGGCCATACACAGACATGTCCCATATCACAGACAGCCATCAGACCAAACTGTGTAGCAGCCCAGTATATGTAGGGAGATTTTGTGAGTGGCAAATATGAGGATGGTATAGAACAGATAGTCCATATACTGTAATATTATGCTAGCTTACCATATGTGGCTGTGGCTGTGCTCACACTGGTTGTGGTTATGCACTGTCACACAGGTGTATCTTACCCTGTGCTGTGACATGGCTGTTGAACCTGCTATATATGCAGGTATATGTGCATTCCCCCATATGAGATACAGGCCAGTTTTGAGCCAGTCTGCCTGTAGTCTGCACAGTGCATTGTTACATGCTAGCAGCTTAGTGTACTTAACCAGTCAGATGTCAAGTGCAGATACTTGCCAGATGTACTGCTGCTGGGCCTCCCTTAAACATCATGTATATCAGACAGAGCAGTGGGATGCTGTACAGATGTATGTCAATATCCAGTGGGTAGTATGTGTCCATGGCACCCCTGTACCAGCAGTCATTATGTGTCAGGCCAGACAGGAGTGTGTGAATCCAACACATATGGTGACAAATGTATACCAGTCATTATGCGTTATACCCATCTACATGGCTGTCTACATCCATATTGTCAGGCCTGGTACACATGTGGTGCACTAAGGGAATATGTGTATACCTCTCGACTGTACAGGGCGTGTCCGAAGTTCCATATATAGTGGCCAATATCTCTGCTGCACTCCACAGGGGCATTGCATGCTAGTAGCGTACTTTACAATGATTTCCTTAGGATGTCTGTCAGTAGCCAGTGGCACACATGTTATAAGCAAATTTCAGCATCCACAAACACCATGTCTGTGAAGACAATCCCAATGACAGTAGCAACAGTCTAGTAATATACCTGCTATACATACCTGACATCCCCTTGCACTATGACATTGGGACTGTAGAGGCTGGGGTATGGCTACACTCCATGTCCAAGACATACGGTGGAAATATATGTACATATACCTATCCAGATAGCCATATATATATATATATATATATATATATATATATATATATATATATATATATATATATATATATATATAAATGACACATGCACTACATTGAATTACCACTGTAATGGCAACCACCCACTATAAATCCCTACAGCATGTGGCCATTGTCCCGTTACATTTCGTGTGTGATGGACATCCATCCTGTGTGTGGGCATCAGTGATTCAGGCAGCAGGTAGTAATACCTCTTACAGGAGGGCTTGCACACTCAGAGCGGACACATATTTGTAAGAGGTTCAAGAACTACAGACAGACTGTGGGTAGAGTTGTGCAATGCTTTGCATAGTACTGGTGTTACAGGGTGTGTGTGTTTACATACTAGTGTATCTTGGAAAGCAGTCTGTCTGCATAGCTCACTACTGTGGGCTTAACCTCTTGCTGGGCAGAGGTATGCCTATCACGTGTTGTCCATCCACCACACAAGCCTTGTGTCATATATGACAATGGCAGTGTGCATGTGTAGCATGCTACCAGTACATGGCTACATCCATGTCTATATCTAACCTCAATTCCCTGGCTAAGGGTATGTAGCAGACCATCCTGTAACACAAGCACCTTGGTTAGTGTATGGCAACAGTGTTCCACATATATGCCTGTTCCAGTCTCTGTCCTCCATCTACATACCAAGCTGTGCACATTTGTCATGCTGTTGAGGGTTGTTCTGTAGTGGGCTGTGAGAATATCACACTGTCATTGCTGCCATTAGTACACTGCTGTTGTATTCCCCACACATACACTGGGGCTGGGGCCATATATGTGTGGGGATCACCTACACAACACATGTGCGCCCTTATGCACTGCAGAGGCCAGTGTATGTAACAGTAGTATATGGTCTTGTATTATAGAGTCCAGGTGGCGAGCACCATAAATGACCAAGGCTGTTACAAATGTAGGGGTATCAGGGGTGAGCTGCCACAAGGTATGTGGATGTACAATACCATGTATTCCACCTATATTGCAATTACTTACATGACTTGGGGTACTGCAAGCCTACTGCCTCCTGCAATACAGAGTGTTCTGTGCGTTATGCCTTGTTATGTTCTGGTACAACCCATATGATCACAAAATGTCTTTACCTCCTACGGAGTTTGTACAGAGTGTAGATAGAGGTTGATGAACTACACACCTGCAGTACATACTGTTGATTTTGTGGTCCCCTTTGACCCAGTCTGTCAGCAGTATTGTACATTCTGAAGGGCTTGGCTTGGACTGCAACAGTTGTGAAACTTTCCAGGCTACTGTATAAGTGTAACTGTTTCACAGTTGCAGTACTCCATTCATATGGTTGTCAGTATTTGAACAGCTATATGATATGGCATATAGGACCATTATAGTACACAATTAAAGGAGTATCATTTCTGCAAACCTGTGTGTGGTATCTGTCCTATGACCTTTCTATGGGTATATGTTGCAGGCAATGATTGACATTAATATGTTTAGCCCATACAGTGCCCAGTTGTTCAGGTGTTAACTGTAGGCATATTGGCTGTTCCATATTGTGAGCACCTCCTACGTACGTATCTTACTGTACATATATCTGCATGTGTTTGTGTAGTCACATATATATATATATATATATATATATATATATATATATATATATATATATTTGTATATCTGTTTTAGCATATATGTGTATCTGTATCCTGGGGATGTTGACGGCTTCCACATATTACATGTCCTATTGGAGGCAGACTGTACTTTGTAGTGTATTGCAGGGCACAGGTGTTTTGCTGTGGGGAGATACCTATTCGTACAAGACATATAGTGTGTGGGGCCTCTCAACCCCATTAACGGTGCAGGTGGACATAGGTGTATTTGTTAAACTGCAATTGTTATGTACAGATGTATAGCCATATATACCTATATAGATATATTTATCTGCTAACAGATATATAGGTATATGTGCATAGATAGCAACATATATGTATATAGAGTTAGTAAAATAACATATATATTTGAATACATGTGTATCTATACATATATGGGTATGTTGTATCTGTTAATGTTGCACTATAGTTACACACGCAGACATCTAGATGTTGGTATACATTCTCTGCACTGTTGCATGACAGGACTGGCTGATATGTTTCTAAAACATTGAATGTCTGTGTACCTGTCATGGCTTAGTGGTACATTGGTTTGTCTAGGCTGTGCAGGGCCCTTGGTCTGAGCCTTGCCAGAGTTGTTTAATTTCTTGCTGGCCAGAACACGGCCATTGGACAGAGAGTGATTAAGGCTCCGTAAAGCAGTTGTAAGCAGGTTTGTGTGTTCTGCCCAGCAACAAAATAAACAGGTCCTGCAAGGCTCATAACCAGGACCCTGCACATCATGCACAAAGTGATTTACCACTAAGCCATGGCAGATATGCATAATCATGATGTTTCCACATACATATCATCCATCCCAGGTATACAACACTACAGGGAATGTATTCCACCATGTAGATGTATTTGTGTGTGTATATAATATATATTCATCATTGAATGGATATAACATATCTATATATGTAGATATAGATGTAGAGATATCTATATACATAGCAATATATATATATATATATATGTATATATATATATATATATATATATATATATATATATATATATATATATATATATATATATACAGCCTTCGATATATATGTATATATCCACATGTCCGCATATAGACAGCACTAGGAATGCATATATGTCAGCATATATATGGCTCACCTTTCAAAGGGAGAAATCCATGTGTCCAGAAGCTGGTAGGCCTAAAGTATATTCAAAACACTGCACAATTCTGCAATACATGCATAGAATGTGCAATGTGCGAATGTTAGTATGCATTCGCTTATTGCCGATTAGGCAATTTGGTTGCGGATCCCACTATAGTGGGGATGGGGAATAATTGCCTATCCCCACTGTAGTGCACACTAGGAGTTCATATATCTCAGTAGGGAGGTTGTGGGGGGCCCAGTCCTCCAGAAGGGGGTGCAGGGAGTCATGCCCCTACCATTATGATATGTATTCCAACTTGCAGTTTGAGTGTCAGCGAAGGTGCTTTTTAGAACTGCATTTCTCTTAACTGTGGTGCAGTAAGAAATGATGGGTTAGTCCTTTCGGTTTAAATAAAGGGCCGTTCAAAGGAATGATTGTCCCCTGTCAAAGGTGAACACATATATATCAATATAGGCATATATGGACATACATCTATAGATGGAACTGGGAATGTAACCACAACATATATGTCCACATGCACCATTGATGGGTTTGAGAGACCCAAACAACATACATCTGGCATGGATAGGTATTCCCCCCAGCCAAATATGTCTGGCCTGCAATACAATACCAACCTTAGCAGATCCCATAAGCAGGACCTTACATGACAAGGGCAGTACATGTTAACAGTACTCCATCCCTCCTGTAGGATGTAAGGCTGGCATTACTAACATATCATGCAGTACAATCAAGGGACATGTCATGCTTGGGGGGAATCCCCTGGGCAGGTGCAGTAAGTAGCTGGGATCCCTCATACAATCCACTAGCCCTACAGCTGACAATGGTTTCACCAATGTTGGTAATGACATCCATAAATCCACCATGTCAGCTGGGAACTACCACCCAGTAGCCTGATGACCGTGGTCTGCAGGGACATGGAACATACCAACAATGATCCCATGGCCAATGCCACTGGTTATCTCAACACATGGGACCTACCAATGTTAGACTTCTCAAAGGCAGAGAATACAACCTGAACCTGGTATACCTTTTTAACCCAATCATGACAGGTGCAGATGAGGGTTAGGAGGTGTGCAATGCCTATGTAGATCATAGCAGTCTTTTGTACACCATCCTGCTTGTAGGAATGTGTGTAGTTGTTACGGGATGTACCTCCATTCACAGGGTATGTTTCCACCAGGACTGCTTGGCATATGCCAAATTACCACAGGTGCCATCCCATGGGCATACAGTCCTTCACAGGTCATAGATGTGTCAGTGCCCTCCTCCACACTGTTGAGATGTGCAACACTACTGGGGTTGCTATAACTCACCGGGTGTGGCTGTTGTGGAGATGACTGCCATAATTGCAGTTACTGTTGCGTCTCCCCCCCCCACATAGCTGTCTGTAATACTGTACAGTGTATGTAATCAGGTTGTTAGTTGTTGTCTAGAACATTTACAGTAGTTGAGCACCTCACACCCTCATAAGGGTAGGGCTATGCCATCAGCATTGGCACACACATGTTACTTAGGTGAGGATCGCAGTAGAGTGGGGAGAGGGGTATACACCCTGCTGTTAGCATGTTTAATGTCATCCACATTGCAGACTGAATATATAGCACTGTGTGGTTGTGCCTATCCTGTCTTGGTGGGATTACATGTGCAACAGATGTGTTACCTACACGGGGACATACCTCCACGTGTACAGTCCTGTACCTGTACTGCATCCTAACCAAAGGCACTGTGTGTTGTACCTAGCCATGACTTGTGTACCACCCAATATACTTACTGGTGTCCACTGTAGAAGGCCTGCTGACACCACTACACCCATCAGCCACGTGGCACATGGACAAACACAACACGATCTGAACAGATATTGGTGACAACAATACAACATTGTTAATTAAAGCTATGATGCATCATGGCTGCACAGCTACACCTTTCAAGACATTAGCATTTCACTTTACTGCTGACAACATGCTACACATCATTCCATTGCTACATTGTTGTACAGTCACCCTGTGCATCAGAACCATGTTAGTCTGTACTGCATCAATGTTATGGATGTCAGGCAGTGGCACAGGTATCATCATATGCTCAGGGTGTGTTGTTGGTTTGCCAGAGGCCTATGTGGAGCCATACAATTGACAACATGTGTGTGTGTGAGGAACTGAGTATTGTTATGGGCCACTGGTGATGTTGTGTGTGCAGGTATGTGGTTGCCCTAGGTTCGTTGTTTATTTGTGTGTGTCTGCATGCACACAGTTCCTCCATGTGGCTGCCCTATACAGGGAATTGTGGGACAGCTGCAGACTGTAACTGGCAGGGTTTGCAATTCACCATCTCCGACCACGGACATGGGACCTGTGCCTGATAGGGGTGCTACAGGCAGTATCAGGTACAGTGCCAGACCTAGTACTGTTCCCCGAATTTGACAGACATCCACTGGATCCAGGTCCCTCCTGGGACAGGCAAGGGCCACGTGCATGTGGTCTGCTATGATGGGCTGTGGACACCCCCCACAGTGTTGGGGCTGGTACTGCCACTACGGGAGCAGCTGTGACTGTTTGGACATCCACGGTGACCTCCAGCTGCTGGTGTTGCTGGCATACATCCATGTTGTTGTCGCAACCATCCTACTCTGTCCTGCTGCATGGACATGACATTTTGGATGAGTTCCAATGTCTCACCCCACCATCTGTCCATGACCTCAGTGTAATTATGGATGGCACCTGCTAGGTCATGGATGCTGTCAGTTACAGAGGTGTGATGAGCCCTGTGCACCCTTAGACCCTGCCTGGTGTACCATTCCATTTGTGTCTGTGCCCCCATGACAGTCTGTAGCATGCATGTGGTTGAAATAGATGTTGCACGTCTGCCAGGTGCATGATGACCAGCAGTGCTCCTACGAGCACCCCTGCACATCTGCCTATGTGATAACCTGCCAGACATCTGGCTATGGCAGCTGTGTCCTGACACATGTGCTATAGATACCACACTATCCTGGCCCATGCCAACTGTAGAATGTCCTTCAGCTAGGGCCAATGGTGATGAGGTGTGTGGAGGCAGTGTGACTGTGTTCGTGGATGGTGTGGATACATGTGGGTTGTCAATTGGTGACCCACCTGCAGCCCCTGTTGACCCTTCCTGTGCCTCAACACACCTATCTTCATGGTCACTGTCTGTATCAGGGACATCAGATTCCCTGCGGGGGTGACCCAGCCCCACCTTGCCACCTGTGAGGGGAAAACAAGGAACAGACTGTAAGACCTGTATAACACTGATAAACAGTAAATACACACACACACACACACACACACACACACACACACACACACACACACACACACACACACACACACACACACACACACACACACACACGTGCAGACATGGCCACACACACAGACATACACACATGCAGTTGACATACATGGCAATCCATGCACTACACCAGACAGCACCGCCAGATAGCTTCCACAACCCCATAACACACACAATAGCAGGCAATGGTGCAGTACAGTATCACACACATACCTGTAATCACACACATGTCAGCATGCAGGACATGTGGGGCTGAACAGCATGCAGTGCAACTGTAGTCAATCCCCATTACCAACATAATACATGGCTGTGATGCATGGCTTCTGTTTATAGGTGATGGCCCTCCTCCTGGAACCCACTGCACCCATGTCCACAGCATTGCTGTGCATCTGTTCAGCACCCTGGCATGTACTATGCACCATACCTCACAGGTGTACACACCATTGCAGTATGTGTCTCTGTGTGTCAGGTGTTTTTCTGCTGTTGCTCACAGCCTCTGTGTGTTCCTGGATCACATGTGGACACGTGTGTAGTGACTGTTTGATGTGTATTCACATATGTCATCATCAGTAGTGTATGTATGAGTGGTAGATTACCATTAGACGAACCGCAGATACATTGTACTGTACATATGGTGAGTGTAGAGGTCATTATTGACCATGACTGGGCCTTGGCTGATGTTGCCTGTGGTACACATAGGTTCATAGGTGAGTACTGGGCTATTGGTCCTGGGGCCTACATAAGCCTAGCCACAGGGGTTCTCTGACATGCACCACCCACTAATGTTATTTCCCTGTGCTACTGTCAGGCTGTGGCACACACATGCTACCCAGGGTGTATTCCCTATTCCCCATCCAATTGCCAAGTGTTTCTGTCAAGACGGCCAATGAGTAGCATTGCCTGACATGTATGGGTAGACAGTTCCAGGGTGTGGTGATTCCCCAGGACAGGTCCCTATCTCTCCAGTATGTTCTGTGTAATGTTTTGATTAGGTTTAGGACCCTGGAGTGTGTGTTATCAGATGGAATGGGATGTCATTATATATGACATAGCTGTGTATGTTGGGCAGATGTCAGCTGTGCCTGGGCAATGTGCACTGGAGTGTAGCCACAGTTGTCTGAGATGGACTGTGTACTGCATGTGTTTGAGGCTGGTAATCCCATTAGTGAGGTGTTTGCTGTGTCAGTACACATGTACAGCATGCATTATGGGTAGGTGTGTTAGATGTGTACATGGCCTACACCTTAGCTATGAAATGCACAGTGAATTGCCAAGGGTAACCTTAAAC
Organism: Protopterus annectens; assembly: GCF_019279795.1. Classification (NCBI taxonomy): domain Eukaryota; kingdom Metazoa; phylum Chordata; order Ceratodontiformes; family Protopteridae; genus Protopterus; species Protopterus annectens. The sequence goes on from NC_056741.1 coordinate 1,541,741,858, forward strand.
CATACTCACCGGCACCTGGCCGCTGCCTTGCTGGTATCCCAGAGGTACCTACATTGACATAGGATAGAGTTGATGTCAGTGGCCACAGCTGTGACATTGCTACAGGGTGGCTTCAGTATTGCAGTACAACAACAGCTGAAGTCAACAGTACTACAGTTTATGCATTACTGCTTAACAGTACTACACAACAACATACCCCACATCTCACACATGCATGGTCTACCTGTACAGATGCATACACTACAGTTTACTGATATGTCCTGGAACCTTACCTGCATGCTCAATGTGTGGTGTGTGAGTAGCACCCACCTCCATAATCATATAGGTCTGGAGCTCTTGCGGATGGGCAGGTGCTACCAGGCTGATGAGCAGCTCCTCCACTCTGGTGAGGGGGGATGGATGTTGTGCCCCCCTGTTGCAAGGTGCTCACACAGCATGGCAGCGGCACAATGTCATACTTGCAAGAGCAGGTCACTACAATGGTGGTGGACCTGCTCATAGGTTCGGCTGTGTAACCCCACCTCATTCACCCTGCAGAATACATCAGTCCACTTGGCTGTTCTCTCTTGCTAGTCCATGCTTGTCCGTGAGAAGAGCAGCTCATAGTTGTGGATGATGCTGGTGATGATGATCTCCTCCTCAGCGGCACTGTATTTGGGGTTTCTCGGGTGTGCCATACTCCCTGAAAGACATAATGATGGAAATATGGCTGAACAACTCATATGTCAAGTTTACCATAATACAATACACATATCTGTCTCCTGCCACTATATCAGCTCCAACATAATGTTCACACTACGCTAGTGGTATGTGCCCTGTATGTGTAACATTGGGCCATATAGTGTATTGTACAACACTTTCTGCTATCTGGTTATAGACATGCTCCCTGTGGGGACACTAGAGATGCAGGGCTGTTACAGGGTATTTTACCTACATGCCATTATCACTGCCACTATGTTTTCCCATATGCATGTGTTAGGCCTGCTATGTGATTGCTACACATCTGCCATTCTGTAGTACTGGGAATATCTATGCATGCTGTTGGACATGTTCTGGGATTGTATGGACTATTACAGCCCACATATTTTCCATGACAGTTACACACCAGTATGTATAGGGGTTATTTGCCAACAGGAACACCACTCCAACATAATGTGCACATGTTACCAGTCCACATCATATCTGTGGCCCACCATGGAACCTCATTATCTACTGTTCCATCACTACCTTCATGTGGACCCACGTCAGGGGATGGTGCCCCCCCCATGGAGCACACACAGACATGTGTCTGTCACCCAGGTAGGTTGTGGGTATTGGGCATAGGGAGGTCCACAGTGACGTGTGTTATGTGTTACATCACCTGGAGGCATGCAGTACAGATACACAAGTTTCAACATGCATGTCCCTCCTGCCCAGTGCACAGCCCAGGCACCTTTATGTCCATGTAGATGCTGTCATGACTGTCCTTGGGTGGGCACCATATTCCCTTTGTTCCCATGTGGGGGCTCAATGGTCTCCACATTCCAAATGTAACTACCCATCCATAGTATTTAAACACCACATGTGTCATATACCAGCCCTCTATGCTGTCTTGTCACCCAACCAGACCTACATACCAATACTCTTCATCAATATATATATATATATATATATATATATATATATATATATATATATATATATATATATATATATATATATCCCACCATCCCATACAATTGCAATGTGTTTCCAACATGGGTTACACACCTCACTCCACACTCCATCTTGCAGCCATGTACTGGTGTGTAGGTATGTTGTGTATTGATGCGTGATGTTCTCTCACACATGTTATGGCAGGGAAAAGGTACTGATATATATATATATATATATATATATATATATATATATATATATATATATATATATATATATATATATATATATATATATATATATATATATATATATATATATATATATATATATATATATATATATATATATATATATACACACACACACATATATCTGTATACATATATATATATATATATATATATATATATATATATATATATATGCATATATACATATGTGCATATATGTGTAGATATCATTTTGTGTTTATATACCTATATAAATGTATAACTGTCTGAGGGTCTGTACACATACACAGCTGTGAATATGTATCACACATATATGTGCCTGTATGTGGGGTGCATACGAACATCTGGACCACACACATGTACCCTTTGTACTTCACAGCTGAACTGTTCTGCCTTGCTGCAACACAGACAGGTGTCACATGTAAACACAGACTAACATTAGGGGGGTATATATGGTGACAAACTTTAGATAAGCATATTATACTGCTATGGCAGTTGGGCATGCTATGCTACACTTTAACATGATTGTCCTGCAGGTGTTGTGGTCTCTCACCCATGTGTCTTTCATGGTGGTATTAATACCCCCACCAGCCACTGGCCACTGTAATTTACAGAACACAGATATCATGGGTCACATCTTTGCCATTCACTGCTGGTCTGCACATTTGAATGGTATGTCCCACTGCCCACAGGGACTGATACTACTGTCCAGTGCAGTTGTTGAGCACAACATCATTACAGAAACAAGTACTGATGGCACATATACATTCTTTCACAGTATACATCCTATTATTGTACACCATATACTACATGCCAGTAAATGCATATACGTTTCACATACCTGTTATGCTGTTTCTGCTGTAACACAACCCTGAGCTTTGTGAACTTTCTTGAAGGTTTCTGTCTCTCTCTCGCTCTCTCTCTCTCCCTCTCACAGTCTCTCCAGTAGAGTGATTGAGCTGGTTAGAATAGATTGCAGCATACTTTTGTTGGTATTGCACATAATCAGGTGGTGGCCTCTGCACCAGTCAGTGTCCACCAGTTACTAATTGCATGCAGCCTGCTGTGTAGTACTTCAGATAACCACTGTCATGGCAACCCTGTACTATAAATTGCTGCCTTCTGTGGGTGTTGTCCCTTCACCTTTACAGTATGGATTACATCCTTCCTGTGTGTGGATATCAGTGTTACAGACAGCAGGTAGCAATACCTCTTACAGCAGAACCTGCAGACACAGGCCAAATCCACATTTGGGTAAGGTTCCAGACCTACAGACAGCATGAGTAGTGTTGTTGTGTGCAATGTATCTTGCTTCTTACAGGGTTTCTGTGTACATGGTACTTTTTCATGGAATGTTGTCTGCTTGCATAGCTCTCAAATGTGGGCCTATTGGTATGATACCAGGGGGATTGGCTGTTAGGTTTTATCTGTGCACCACACAGGTATTGTCCCAAATATATCTGTGACATTCTGTCTGTTGAGTGCTATCAGTACATGGCTACAACCATTTGTATTTCAATGTTGTATCCCTGCATAAGGGTATGCTGCAACGAATCCTGTAACACCAGCAATTTCCAGGGTGTGTAACAGCAGTAATGCAAATATGGCCCTATGTTCCTGCCTCTGTCCTCCACATATATGCCACTCTTTGTCCTGCTGTGATACAGGAAGGGTTGTTAGGTAATGGCCTATCATTATTTACCACTAGCATTACTGCTGTAATCCAAGTCATGTAATGGACTCCCACACCAACTGTTGGGCCATGTCCATGTATAAGGGGGCAACAGCTGGAGAACACATATGTGCTCTTGTACATTCCTGAGGTAAGTGTGTGGTACATAGTGTTCCTTGCCCCTGTACAGCCTTTTATGGGTGGGGGGGGGGGTTCTATGCCATTAACCTAGGCTATGGCATCTTTTCAGTGATATAACTGTTAAGAAGAGAGTCATTCAGTGAAATAGTAAGATGTTAAGTTAAGCAATGTTATGTACAAGATACTGTGACATTAACGCAAGTGCTACTTTTCCCCCTAGGGCTTGACTACAGGGTGTAATTGGAGACTGCTGAACTACATCTGTAATCGTCGCTTGTTACGTATCCTGAAGGCAAATCCTGTTCTTACTGTTGTACTAACTGAAGGCCTTGGCCTGGACAGCATAGTATGGTATATATACACATTTCTTGCATCTACTGTTTTGTGTGGGCCTTGCATTCATGACTGATTACATATTTCAAACCTTATGTGGTGTCAGTACTGGCATACATTATTGTATAGTACAGGAATAAAGGCTATCTGTGTATGCATACCTGTGTGTCGTGTCATGTTCTTTGAATTGTGGGTCAGTATATGTTTAATGTCAGTATTCTCATTTGTGGGAATGGTTGCCACACTATACATTTCACAGGTGCCAGTTGAAGGGCTTGTGGCTGAGGGATATACTTTGCACCCAGTACTTCCACATTACTTCTACATATGTATGGCTACTGATCCCTTTTGTGTGTGTATATGTGTATGTACCTATATATATCTCATATGGCTATATCTATCGTCTTCTTCTTTCAGCTGCTCCCATTAGGGGTCACCACAGCAGATCAACTGTTTCCATATCTTCCTGCCTATGGCTATATATATATATATATATATATATATATATATATATATATATATATGTGTATATATATGCATCTATAGATATATACATCTATATATATATATATATATATATATACATACATACATACATATGAACATATGCATGTATCTATATACAATTGCTGTTATATTATTATTTGTGAGTCATACATTAATATATATATCTACTTATAGCTTCCTATCTGTCTACATTTACAGATATATATCTGTCCATATGTCCATGCATGTTTAGCTCATATTATGACCTGTTCCTCATTCACTTGGCAATTGTCATGGATGATTGAAGCATTGAAGTCAGTACCTAGTGGCAACACTTTTGTGTTTCAGACTTCATCTCCTTCTACATATGTGTTCTAATACATATAACTGTGTAACTAGCAACATTTTAAGTGTATCAGAACATTAGTTGACATATATCCCTATTTGTACCCACAGTGTGGCATACTTTGTCCAGACTTCTTAAATTAACAGGTTATGTGGTGTAATAATAATACATTTCCTGTACTGTTGACTGATTGTGCTGCATGATATGTTTGTGAAAACTTCAGGTTATGTATATCTGCCATGGTTTAGTGGTACATCACTTTATGTATGGAGTGCAGGATCCTGAGTTTGCACTTTGGAGAGGCAGTTTATTTTGTTTATGAGCAGAACAAGTGACGGCTACAGAGTGATTGAGTCACTTTTAAGCAGTTGTAAGCAAGTTTGCGCGAGTTTGCATGGAGCTAAGCAATGCCTACACAGGTTAAGCAATTCAGCAGCTGAGTATAAGAAACTGTAACCAGACTTTAGCAGTGCTTATGTCCATGCAAACCTGCTTACAGCTGCTTAAAAGTGCTTACTGTTGCTTACCCCCGCGCTAATTCCTTTAAAAGAAAAGAAAAAGGGGTTGATAGGAAAGTGGTGAAAATGGGGCACAAAGAGGGAAAGACAGTAGGGAAAATAGCTAAACATGTGCAGGAAGGGTATAGGAAAGGTTCATAGCTGCCCATTTCTTCTACAGCAACAGCTGTGCATATACACTATATTTGCAGGTACATTTGGACTGTCAAACCCCTGGGAGAGGGGTGAGGACAACATATATTCATTATGATGCCAATTAGACCAGATTACATGTGTCCAGTGGACATGTATGCGAAATGGGCAGCTATGTATGGGGCGAGATTTTTTTGAGGGAACAGATTGCACTTGTTTTTCTTTTTTCAGGTGAGAGTGGGATGTTGGGGAGGGGTAGTAGGTATATTTGGGGAGGTAAGTTGGGTAGGTTAACAGACAAGACACACAAGACGCATACATGGCCATTATATGACACACGTGGGGGGTAAACACCTTGGACGGGGAGGGGTGTTTGGAAGTCGAAAGCCCATGAACCCCCAACTGGAAACAGTCGGATTGACGTCCCCACGCATGGGCAGTCACCACTGCTCCTTCACGGCCCCAAAGGTGGCTGTGCTGGGGGCTGTGTAGGAGGGGCAAGCTCACCCTTTAATAGCACCACTCAGCCCTCAAGCTGGCGTAGCCACTCATGATACTCCAGATTGAGCTCCTTATGCACCACGGCCCAAACCTGTTGATGTGTGACAGGTTCCCCTCCATTCTCGCTCTGGGGGGGGGGGGGCAGGCCACATCCCCTGCAGTGGTTCCACCCAAAGGTGGCACAGGGCCCATGGAGGAGGAGGTCCCAGGCTGGTCCCCAGATGTGCTGGCGCCTAGTGCCATGGCCAGCTGAGGTGAGACAGGAAGGTCTGCTGGGACCGGCCTTCCCATATGAGCTGTGTTGTCACAGGTTTATGACAGATATGGGTTAGTAACAGTCAACAGCATTCAGAATTAGTTATAACAGCATGCATAGGTATTCCCATTAACCCAACATACCAGAATTAACACAGTTGCAGAGCAACAGATCACAAGCATATATGAAACAACAGTGGCCATTACAGGAGCATGAAGGTTTCATTGATGACAACAGGCCACCAATATGGGTGTATTTTCACATGGCACATGCATAGAAACAAATGTGAATATTTATAAACCATTAGGACATATGTCCCAACACAAGGTTAGAGTGTACACATACCAGTTGAGGAGTGTCATTGGGTTATTATGCACATATGGTAGGGGTGAGAGAGAGAGAGAATTTAATTAACAACTAATATATCCTTGTAGTTTTCACAACATTCTTAGTCACTACAGTGGTCTTTCCCTTACATGTATTATTACACTAACAATGGCCTTATATTGTACACTGGTATGTTTATAGATTATTATATACGTGACCTGTGTCTTATATACAGGTGTGACAGGCTGCAGGTGTTAATGCAAGATATGTTGATAATTGCTGTCATACACTTTGGTTGAGGTGCTAGAATGACAGGTTTGTTTCCATATACAATCTCTGACTATGTACACGTTTGAATATCAATTATATGTGATTGACAGCTGCCTACAATTCTTGGAACATCACGCTGGATTTTCAGGGGAACAGGGTACCAGGCTGGTGATAAGGACCATTTATCTGGACATGCTGGACAGATTGGAACAGTTATGGGGTATGAATATGCATACAACTTTCAATTTGAACATTCTAGCAAATTCTGTACAGTTGGGTGTAATTATGCATACAGCTTTCTATCTGAACATTATATCAAAATCTGTACAGTTGTGAGGTATGATTATGCATACAACTTAGTAGCACTCCCAGGATTCAACCCACTGCTGTGTGTGACAAAATATTATAGCTAACATTACAGTACACTGTGCTATCATGGAATTGATGTACAGCTTTCAACTGTTTTCTATTTAAGTCTCCCTAACTTGTACAATATAACTGACCTCTTGGCACTTCCAACATTGTTATGTAGGACTTCATGCCCATTTTAACTGCTTACCACAGTGTGGGTGACACTGCTTAAGATACAACAGTACTATTTATAGTATGGAACAGATCACCAACATATGAGAGAAGAGTAAACAGAAGCACTCCAGGGTTTATACCTTTATTCACAGGCTATTACACATTTATTTCTACTGGTACAACACTTTCTAAGGCTCTTATATTTATTTGTTATGACAGTACATGCAGACTGATTACTAACCTGCCTCGCGACACAGCCTTTGCAGCCTAGCATCATGGGCTTGCTGGCTCACAGCCCACTCATCTGCAGCTGTCAGAGAAATGCAGTGATATTTATCCATACTTATCCATAGTATACACAAGCTAGGCAATTATTTACTACTTAGTAGAATGAGCATTTACTCAGTCCTGGGGCATTGGGCATCTGCCGAGACTCCTGGATCCACTGTTCCAGTACATCCCCTCTCCACCGCTTCAGGTCAGCATGATGGTGCCTGACCTGCTCACCAGTCTGGGGGATCCCTGTGGCACTGGTGAGGTCATGGGCAAGACTGTCCCAGGCCTCCATTTTATACTGCAAGCCCTGGTACTGGCCCTGCAGTAGTCTCTGATCATGGTGTTTTACCAGGAGCCATACCATGATTTTTGACTCCTGGAGGGAGTCTGGGGGATACCTGTGGCACTGGTGAGATCACGGGCAAGACTGTCCCAGGCCTCCATTTTATACTGTGAACCCTGGTACTGGCCCTGCAGTAGTCTCTGATCATGGTGTTTTACCCAGAGCCATACCATGATTTTTGACTCCTGGATGCCACAGCACTGCACTCTAAATTGAGTGCCTTCACCCACACCAGCCATTCTGCCTGCAGTAGGAAGCTACAACCAGTTATGAGAAGTATTCCCGCTTGTGGGGTTTAAATATGGCCATTTTCCTGCACTTTCCTGTGATTGGCCAGTTTTGAAAAGGCTAAGCTATGGGCACACCTGCTTACATAAGGTTGGCGCTGCTTAAAGAGGTATACCACTAGGCAGATTGAATTGGCTCCCCTACACATTGCTTACACTTACTAACTTGAGCTGTGCTGCAATTAGCATTGCTTAATAGTTAATTGGCACTATATTTGCCATTTGGCAATGATTTATTCTTCATTACAGGTTATATATGTGTCTGGTATACGTGATTCATGTGTACGTACACTGTATGGTGACCTGGGGAATTCTACACTTTATTACAATCACACCTCAGATCTATGCTTACTGCAGTACTCCAGTTCACATATTTATGTTCTGTGGCAGGTTATCCAACATCACACTGTACATAGATTCAATTCACATGTTTGGTTTGACTTTCCTATGGTGAGGATTGGTTTGCTGATACCTCATTCATATCTATTGCTATGATGGCCTGGTGGTTAACTGCTGTGACTATAGTGTGTAGGTTCTTGAGTTTGAGCCTTGCAGAGGCAGTTTATTTTTTTGCTAGGTAGAACAAGGGCCTTTGGATACAGTGTGATTAAGGTATGTTTGAGCAGTTGTAAGTGGGCTTGCATGGGGGTTAGCACTGCCTACACATGTTAAGCAATTTAGAGGCTTACTGTGCATAGGACAGTGTAAACGGAAATTAGCAGTGCTTACCTTCGCGCAAACCCATGCGCACTGCCTTATACTCACTTACTGGTGCTGAGATATGCTTACTTATGCTTCTTGCTGCTTAACCTGACTACTGCTTTATGCATAATGATACTGACACCTCACATGTGCATTTCCTGCAATATTCTAGATTTTATATATATATATATATATATATATATATATATATATATATATATATATATGTGTGTGTGTGTGTGTGTGTGTGTTTTCCTTCGTGGCAGCTGTACTCCACTTCATATATATATATATATATATATATATATATATATATATATATATATATATATATATATATATATATATATATATATATGTGTGTGTGTTATTCCATGCATTATACAACATACATATTACTCATACCGTGCTTTGCCATGGGAAATGGTATGTCTCAGTTACCTTCCTGTTCCCCCCCTCCTTTCTCACTTACATCCATGGGGCGGTCCCATTAAAATGGGTCTGTCCAACCCCAGCACACCTCGGCCCATAATGACTTACCCATCATTCCCTCCACCCCCTCCCTCCCTCCTCCACATCAATCATCCTTCCTACAGGTTCCCTTCGAATCTCACCACTCCACTATGCACTGCCCACTCTCCACTTCTCAGGACCCATCATGTATGTTATCTCACCCCATGGATCTTCAGGGTTCCCACACATTCAGGCCGCAAACATGCATATCCTTCTTTGCTTACGTGTAAGGCATTGTATGTTACCCCAAGCACTCTTTTTAGCAGAATTTTTGTGGTCGTCCCGCTATGGACAACCATGCGTTTGTTTAAGATTAGACTTTGCAGGTTGACACTGTTTCTCCCACTGGTAGTATCCTGCCAGTAGCCTGGGTAGCAGTGCTGTTCAACACTTAGCAGTGCTTAATATTCAATTTGCATGATATTTGCCTTTTGGCATTGATGTCTTCTTCATTACATGTTATATATGTGTCTTGTATCCTTCATTCATGTGTACGTATGCTGTATGGGGTCCTGGAAACTTCAACACTTTATTGCAATAACACCTCACATCTGGCCTTACAGCAGTACTCCAGTTCACATATTTATTTTATGTAGCAGGTTATACCACTTCACAATGTACATGGATTCAGTTCACATGGTTGGTTTGATTTTCCTGTGGTGAGAATTAGTTTGCTGATACCTCACATGCATGTATTGCTATGATGGCTTAGTGGTTAACTACTGTGACTATAGTGTACAGGGTCCTGAGTTTGAGCCTTGCAGAAGCAGTTTATTTTGTTGCTGGGCAGAACATGGACCGTTGGATCCAGAGTGATTAAGGCACTTTAAAGCAGTTATAAGCGGTTTTGTGCTGGTTTGCACGACAGTAAGCACTTCTAAACTCCGGTTACAGTTTCTTACACTCAGTTAGCGTCTACTTTGCTTAATCTATGTAGGCAATGCTTACCCCCACACAAACGCACTTAAACATGCTTACTAGTGCTTATATATGCTTACTACTGTGTATTTGTGCTTAAACATTTTTACTACTGCTTTATTCATTATGACACTGACACTTCACATGTGCATTTAATGCAGTACTCCAGTTCACATTTAAATGTTATTATGTAGGTTATATGATAATAAGATGTAAAAATATGTTCATATACAGATTTCACATGGAAAATGATATGTGCTGCAGTGGGACTCGAACTGGGAATGCCTGTTCGTTAGGCAGATGCTCTAACTACTACACTATTGCTGTGCTGTTTCATTTGCATATATATTCCTTGTTATCCTCTTCAGCCTTTTCAGCTGCTTTAACTGCAGCTAAGCGATGGGCAAACTCACGCACCTACTGTTAGCTGTACTTGAGGTTTTAAAAAAAATACATAAAAGGGTTTCTTCATTTTATTTGACTGTACTTTTGCTGTTGAACACATGAGGGCTGTTGGTGGGGATATGCGGACACTTATGAGCAGTCTCACTCATTTATTTACACGTTCTTCTGTTCTACTTTGCAGGGGGTGTTTATTCTGAGAGTTCTGCTCTGAGACATGCCCCTGCACTCGTCCATGCTCCATGTAGCATTAGGAATTCAGGCAGCGTGCCTTAATTAATATGCATGGTGCACTGCTGTCCTCCTCTTAAACTGCCGCTTCCATGCAGGACTAGTCCTGGATGGAAGATTAGTAAATCCGGGGGGGTCAACTTTTTATAAACATGGGCTGTATGAGATTTACAGATATAACTTTAAAACATGTACTGCAAGTTTTGCTAATCTTGTTAATAAAAGGCAAGATAATCTTTTAAATATAAATAAATAAAAAAGAAGCCAAAAGATAAAACAAAAACAAATAGATAAAAAGTATTAAAAATTGTATTAGCAGTATTAAATTCAGAAAATGTTCCATATATAAACATAAATATAATATTCAAAAAGAAAAGCATAACCAAATGAAATTTTGTGCCTGGATCTATGGTATATGCAAGCAAATATAAAGGCATCTCTTAGGACTATAGGCAAACTTAATCTGATAGCACCTGGCAATCCATTGAGTTATATAGGGGTTTATACCCAGTTATTTGAGTTTGTCACCTATTCCTGAGGGGGGCATTGTACCCAGGTAGGCACTGAATTTTGATAAATTATTGCTTAATAATGTGTAGTTTGCTTTGGAGTAATTGTTAACTGCAGGGTTTGCTGCAGTAACTGAATTGATTTTTATTTCAAAGGAGACAACCTTGTGGTTTGACCTCACCAATGAGGATGTGAAACTGGGCGGTGCTGTGGTGAGTGGGTATAGCACTCTCACATATTGGTAAGCACCAGGTCAAGTATGTTGAACCACTGGTGGGCATATGTACTATCTGCTGAAATGTATTTGTATTAATAAAGCCAGGAAATGCTGTGCCTGCAAGTATTAGGCAGTGAGTGTTTCCCAGTCTGTATAGGGAAAGTTAAAGTCACCCCTGAATAGGGAATTAGGTTTACTGTGGATTTAAACCATATCTCAGTAATAGAACCAGTGTTCATATTCTCCAGAGTGAAGTGTGGAATTTCTTATTTAGGCTCCTAGCATTGAGCAGTAATACCTTTTTTTTTTTTTTTTGTGTGTTTTATTTGCAATGTCATTGGGTTTGCCAGTTTGGCATTGCTTAAAAAAGGCTTTAAGGGTTGGATAAGGTTTTAGCCAATGTTCAGAATCCTAGAGGTGACAGGTGAAGACCATATTTTGCAAAGCAACATGGTCTGTTAATCATGTTCTCTCATGATGACAAACATTAAATCCCCCTGAAAAGACACCAGAAGTAAAGTCAATTATTGAAGTCAGTATTCTTTTGTTCATACTGTGGCATCATCCATGGTGAAAGTAGAATACTGCTTAATGAAAGGCACATAACTGATTGAGAAAATGAAGGCAGGGAAAGTATCTGGCTCTGATGAGGTCAGAGATGATATGATAAAGATCCTGGGTGAGATATGGGAGAAATGGCTCCCGAGGGAACTCATAGCATTGTCTGAGGAAGTCCTATGTATAAGGACAAAAGTGCTTAACTTATTTTTGTACAACTAATAAAATAGATGTTTTTCATTAGACTCATGTTTTTTTCAGTTTACTTTGCTGCTGATTAGTGGTTGCTATTGTTTTCTGAGACTACATGAACCCCTTCTCTAATTATAGATGAACAGTTCAGATTCAGATCAGAGTGCAACTCAACTGATCCATTGTTTGCAGTGGGACAGATAATTGAGCAGAAACTAGATATGAGGAAGAAGTCTAACTGGTCATTCCTAGACTTGGAGAAAGCCTATGACAAGGTCCAAAGAAAGCTGATTTGGGCAATCCTACTGTACTTTGAAATCCTAGAAACATTGGTAGAATGAGTGCAAAACCCAAAGACTCAAGTATGAACAGTATTTGGTCTCACAGAGGGGTTCCCAGTAGGAGTGGGTGTGCATCAGGGTTCAGCTCCGAGCCCACTGTTGTTCATACTGGTGATGGATTACATTAGCAAACAAGTCAGTGACAGATCAACAAAGTTACTGTATGCAGACAATGTAGCATTACAGGCAGACTCCTAGCAAGACCTTCAGGAAGAGACAGGGGAATGGAATGCAAAACTGAAGGCACACGGGATGAACATGAGTAGAGATAAGACAGTGGTAACAGCAGGAAACTGAGAAAATCAGAAGAAGCTGAGAATTGAGACAGAAAAGAAGATAGTGGAATAGGATAACAGCTTCTGATATCTGGAAATGGTGGTTGAGGAGAAGAGAAATATGAATGAAGAGATTAAAGCTAGAATTAGAGGGGCTGCAGCCAACTGGCATAGAGTATAAGGTATAGTGTATGACATAAACATGACAAAGAAGCTGAAAAGTAAGCTGTAAAAACAGTGGTGTAACCAGTTCTACTGTATGGTACATAAACCTGGGCAGGAAAAGCAGAGCAGATAATGATATTAGAGGTGATAGAAATGAAATGCCTGAAACAGGTGGTAGGATGCACACTGTGGGGCAGACAGAGAATTGAATACATAAGAGTAGAAGCTCAAGTAGCTCCAGTTGCAGCAAAGATCAAATATATCAGTTTATAGTGGTTTGGACACATGGAAAGAAAACCAGATGACAATTTGGTAAAGATTTGGGATAGACAAAAAGAAGGCAAGAGGAAATGAGGGCATCCAGCAAAGAGGTGGATAGATTGTATGACATTAAATCTGTGACAGTCAGGCATGAGTGTCGAAGAAGTCAGGAGTATGACACTGAATCGAGAAAGATAACAATAGTTAACAGAACACCCCAACCCTGTGTCAAAAATGGGAAAAGGGAGATGATGATGGTGGACATAACTGACTGAGACACATATTCAGAAACCTCAACAATGTCTCTCTTCATATAGCCCAGGAAAGTAGGTTTTTGTGTCATTAATGCCCGCATGGACTATAATAGAATGATACTGGCATTTGTGGTGTAGTGACTTGAGTCCACCTATAACCAAGACAGCTGTTTTCTAACTGATCTTTAGCCTTTGCGGAATTAGAGGAATCCAAAACACTATGAAGAAACTCTTGTAAACATTAAAAGAATACAAAAGCTACAAATAGAACAAGTAAAGGTGATAACAAATGTCAGAACATGGAATTGTGACATATCAACAGAAACAGCTGTGAACACTTTAAAAATAAGCATCAAACATGGATATTGGAATTTAAACAGAGTTAATCTAGAAGACCTCTGGAGATGAATTTCAGAGGTAGGAGTAAAGACCCTGAACAATAAGCTCTGAACATTAATTTTCATTGTGAAATCTTGTTACAGGACAATGCAACACTTTGCAGGTAAAGTTCTGTATTTGACATTTTGAAAATTCAGTGCAAAAATGCTAAAGTTTAATAGATTTACAAAGAAATGTTTGCCCAAAGAAATATCCCTTCTAACTTTCAAAGTTAGTAACATTTTGGGGCAAACCTTATGGATTTATGTCATGAAAGCTGAAGTGTCTTAGTGTATTTCTGTGTAAAATGTGATTTCAAAGTTGCTGTGGTAAATGACTTCCCTTTAGAACTACCTGTTGGGATTTGTAAGTACAAAGACAGTGCAACTTTTTATGAGGGAACTTGTCATAGTTGAATGTTTGCAAGTATTGTCTAAGATTGTTAAACTTCAATAAAAATCTTCACCGTATTGAATACAGAATTACAGACTGGACTGTCAATGTTTTGGGAAAAAGCTTTTGCAATACTCATATTTTTTGGCCTACATCATAAAGTCTGAAATATCATTAGCAATTCTATGTTAAAAGCTGATATTTTTGTAGTCTGCCTAAAAATTACCACATACTTTTTTTTTCTTCTTTTTCTTTTGCTTGAATTCACATCTTGAGATAGAAATATCCAGGAATAGTGCAGCTGCTCACAACATTTGTCCACTCTGAGAAATATACGGGAACAGTGGAGCTGCTCACAACATTTGCCCAGTCCGTGGTGTTTTGCAAAGCTGATGTAAAATGCTGAATTTCAGAAAATTTATGCTAAAACAATTTTCCCAAATGATTTCAGGAATTATGAGTCTGGCAGCAATATCTTGTGGCAAAACATTCAAAATGTGTTTGTAATTTCATAATTTTGGTTTAAAACATGATTTTATATATCTTGTGTGAAATAACATTGGAATGACCGTGAAAAGTATATAAGGTAGATGTCCATAGATGCTGCCTTGTAAATATAAGTCCACAATGTTTAAAATTGTAGTCTTTCTTTCAAAAGGCTTACAAGAAAGAAAGAGCATAAGGAGATGGTTATTTCATGAGTAGACATTTGTCTGATTAGGGGTCAGCACTGTATCTGATGAGTAGAAGAAGATCCTGCTGAAATTCTGCATGAAGTAAGACTGAGGTTGTGTGGGGGGTTATGTAGTGGGTTCTGCAGTAAGCAAGACAATAAGGTGTGGGAGATGACAATGACCTGCTGATATTCCTTGTGAACAGGTGGCATGCAAGCCCCTGATGAATAATCCAAAGTTAGCTGTTGATGGAAATGACAGAATGACCACTGTATTTGTAATGACAGCAACAGCTACTGTCACAAAGGTCAACTGAAATATAGGCAGCAAGAAGCTTCCCCTACCAT
>NC_056741.1:1541762469-1541794969 GCF_019279795.1 Protopterus annectens
CTTCATCTGTAAATATGTTGTAAGTAATTGCTATGTTAAATTGTTAATTGCTATGTAATCCAATGTAACTACTGTCTGTTTATTTTAACTGTGGAACTTTTCTCCCCGGGCCTCTGCTGAAAAAAGACCTACGTCCTCTCAGACACTCCCGGTCAACAAATTTAAATAAATAAATAAAATAAATAAAAAGTTGTGATCCAGCAAGCTGTCAGGTCTCCGTGCTACAACAGTATCAGTGCAGAAATGCATTTATGCATCTGACAAAACGGAGGCATGACAGCTCTTGTAAAAGCATGTGTTTTGTTGGCATTAAAAACAGTTTATTTTTTTTTTTAAATTTAACTTTTTTTTTGGCCTATTTCAACCGTTTCAGCTTTGGGTCATGGTATATAAACAGGATCGTGCCAAGAAAAAAATGAGAAAAGTCAATTTTAAGTTAAATCTGCATTTTGCCATTATAGCCAATGACATGCAGAATGTAAACAATACCAGGGAGCACTGGTATGTCAAGGGGAAAGGGTCTGTTTAAGTGCAGTAACTAATGACATTCACATGGGTATGCAAATGAGGGGAGTTATACTGAATCACAGATTTCTTCAAAGTGTCAGCTTGTACCTATTGTGTAGGTGCAGCAATACAACAGTGCAAGTCTAAGAGCTGGATGACTTCATAAGGAGGTGTGTTATGCTTGTTTTAAACTCATTGGAGCTCTGTGCTCCATGTCTGCTGCTAGCTAAGCACAGCTAAGGAAGGGGGTGTGTCAGATGTGCCTGAGCACTGTGTATATAGCCTAAATGGGTGTGCACACTGCTCACCAGGATATAAACAAAAAAAAAAAAAAAGAAAATGAGGAAATGGCAGCACTGTTTGCAATTCAGCACTGGGTATAGGGAATATAGTATAGGTACTGGGAAGGGGAAACAGCAGTAGGAAGGCAATCAAGGAGAACTAGCATAGCTGGCAGGTGGAATGTATCAGAATCAGCCTATTACACATGCAGCAGCCCAGCACACTACTATAAACTATGCAAACACCCTACAGAGTGTTTTTTCCCGCAAACTCTACACCACTGGTGTACACAGATGGGGGATTTTTAACTGGCAAAACTAACTAAAAATGTTAGAGGCTGCTGCTGCTTTACTCCATCAATATGTGCTAGAGACTGAGGGCAGTGAGGAGGAGAATGCTGACAACTGAATCACAGTGAGAAGGAGGAGAATAGTATGCAGACTCAGGGTAACCTACCAAGGCCTGCATGAGCTGGAGATAGTAGAGCACTATAGGGTGGACAGGGACATTCTACAGCAAATCGTTGAGCTGTGCCAGCCATGTCTCACACACAGAACTAATACAGAGGAGCCCATCCCAGTGGATAACAAGGTATGTCTAGGCTTAAGAATACTCAAGTACCTTCCAAAGACCAACTGGGGATATCAGGGTGGTCTCACAGGCATCAGCATCCAGAGTACTCCTCCAGTTCTTGGATGCCATGACACAACATGCCAATGAGAACATATATTTCCCCACCACCCATGAGGCGCTGACCACACGTATGCATCTGTTCCACAGTATAGCAGAATAGCCTAAAGTAGTTGGTGCTATACACTGCACCCAAATCCACATCAAAGCACCACCTGGTGAGCGGGGCAGGGTCTACATAAACTGCAAGGGCTTCCCCTCCATCAACTGCCAGATTGTGTGCGATGCCCAGGGCATTATCGTGAATGTGTGTTCTCGCAGCCCTGGAAGCTATCAATGCTCCCACATCTGGTATTGCTCACAGCTGTATCAGGCATTTGCCATGGGGGACATCCCATATGGCTATCTTGTGGGGGATGCTGGCTATGCACTGGAGCCGTAGCTAATGACACCTATCAGAAATGCACACACACCTGAACAAGCACACCATAATGAGACACACTCGCAAACCAGGATCATTGTAGAGCATGTGTTTGGGATGCTCAAGTCACAGTTCCGCTGCCTTGACATATCTGGTGGAGCCTTGCAGTACTATCCAGCTACATGTACACAAATGTTCATAGTATGTGCCATGTTACACAATATGATTCTGCAGAAACAACTGCAGCAGGAACAGCATGGGGCAGGGCCACACAGCCCTCCAACCATTGCCAGTGCCAGCATAGGCACAGAGTGACTCAGAGGAGGAACATCCTGAGCCTGCCCTGTAGGCAGAAGGAGGTGTGCAAAGTATGCCCAGGCCTTGGCAAAGACGCAACACACAGCACACACAGTGACACTGTAGGGTCCCAGGGAATTATACCTCTCTCTGAATCACACATGCAGTAAAAGGGATGCCAAAGATCACACTACCTGAGCTTTACCATGTATAGGGAGTGTACTATGTGCATCAAACATAGTCATCCCTCCAACACTGTCCTTAATACTGGCTGAGCATCAAGGTAAGTCATTCTTCCTATCAATTACTGAATGGAGTAGTATGTTCTCATACTTGTATGTATGATATGGATGCAAGCACACAAAGGAATTGGGTGGGTGAATGAGATAGCAGCAGACAGCTATATGGGACAGCAGGGAATTCATAACAAATACTGGTGTCAACATACTAGGTAGCACTACATAAGATGGCAACCCCCACTGCAGTACATGTGATGGCTCAAAGAACTGTGGGTGTCAATAGGTCACACACATGGATGTCAAAGAGGGTCACATATCCACCACCAGACTCACCCACCAGGAAAGGTGTAGATGACCATGAAGAAAGGCCAGGCTAAGGCTCCCAAATGATGGCAATGGTGAATAGCTCCCCACAAGACCTACATAGACATACTACAATAGGTCTGGCAGTTGCATTCTAGTTCTGAAGAGTAAGAAGTCTGAAAATGAAATATATGCCATTAAGATCTAATGTGTACTCTACTGATATGCCTCCTGTCTGCATGATAGGTTACAATACAATACGAAATGGAAGCCAACAGAGTAACCAAAATACCAGTACAGTCATTTCAAATGTTAAAGTCTACAGGTGTGCACCCCCCCCCACACACAATCCCATGTAGAAATGCAGTAACAGATGGCCTGCAGCATTCTCAAATGGCCTACAGTCCTCTGGCAAAGGCCCATGCCTCACCCACAGAGCCAATGTATGGAATGTCAGGGGGTTCCTACTAACAACCTAACACCGAAAACAGAAAACAAATGCAAGGCCATGTTGACAAATGCCAGTAGCATGCCTCTCCATATCCTACTGCAAGGACTGTGGATCCGGTCATAAATACTACTGGGATAAAGGCCCAACTATGGGGATATCTCTAAGATATTGCTTACCTAATGTTAGGTGGAGGAGAGAATAACAGAGGGGGAGTGTAGAAGCATGGGTGTCATGGATTGTGTGAAGTCTGAAACTCTAATGTCTGCCCATACTACTCCTGACTGCAAACCCATGAATGAATAGCCACAAAATCACTTGTAAACCACAATGTGAAGGTAAGCTGACCAGATATATGAGTCCTGCCACTGGATAACCTGGGTGTATTTGTATGTGTAGTCTATATGCCTCAGAATATTGGTCTCAGCTTCATTCATCTTGTATTTCCTGGTAAATAACTGTGAGCAAAGAATGATAACTGTCAGTAGTTGATGACATGGCACATCACTGTGCAAAACAGTACATATGTCAGAAAATCTATGCTACAACCAAACATGTCACACAAGCAGCACAGACAGCAATAGTTACAGTATCCCCCGTATGTTAAGCCTATTGTGTCTCCATATTGACAACATATCTACAGATGTCCTGCAGAAACAATTTGCCAGGTGTAGCTGTAGCATACAAAGCCCTGAGCTAAGTCCAACCCTCCCTGGAATGGATGCACACACTAAATATAGAAGGTCATACTGGGCATGCTCCTAACTTAGAGAAATGAAGCCCATGTCTCACATCACAGTGGACTACAGATATCAGTTATTTGCAGCTGTCTTTGCACACACACCAAATTGTATACCATTGATAATTCACGAACACACATTAGAAAGGAATAAATACACATATCTAAGGCCAACATAATATAATATGTCAGACATACACACACAGAGACGTGGGGAAGAGAAAGACAGGCAGTGACAGAGAGAATCCCATTATGAGGCCTGTCCCACCCATTACACATCCCATTGGCCTATGTCACATGATGTGCTGATGTCATTCACTATAGAAATACCTTTGGTTAGCCCTCAGCCCTATAGTGTCAGTGGTGCTTGTGATAACTGTGTAACACTACAGTACAAATCGGTATCCATGTAGCAGTTGTAATCTCAGTCCTGTCAAATGTAAAGTTGTGTGTGAGTGTTTGTATGTGTGTTTCTAGATGAATGTTATTGAGGCTGTTCACACTCACTAATCCTCCCTACCCCTCCTTCAGCACTGCTGCTGATGTCACTCACCTTCAAAGATACCTTTGGACATATATCCAGCATATGAGCTCCGTGGTGCTTGCAATAACTGTGCAATGCTATAGTGTAATAAACTAGTTAGATAGGAGTTTCAATCCTGATTCTGACAACTGTGTAAATGTGAGTGTTTCTGTGAGAGAGTGTGGGTGTCCTTGTGGAGACCTGATTTTGTGGTCATTCACAATTACAACACTTCCCTTACCCCTCCTTTAGCACTGCTGCTGATGTCACTCGCCTTCAAAGATACCTTTGGACAAGTCTCCAACATGTAAGCTCCATGGTGCTTGTGATAACTGGCCACTACTACAGTGTAACAAAGTAATTAGGTAGGAGTTCTAATCCTGATCCTTTCAACTCTGTAAATGTGAGTGTTTGTGCGAGAGAGTGTGTATATCCTTGTAGAGACCTGATTTTGTGGTCATTCACAATTCCCTTACCACTCTTTTTGCACTGCTGCTGATGTCACTCACCTTCAAAGATACCTTTGCACAGCTCTTCACCATGTAAGCTTTGTGGCATGTGTGAAAAATGCAGAACAATATAGTAGCAGCAACTACACAAATAGCAGTTTGAATTGTATTCTTGGCAAGTGTTTGTGTGTGTATAGATGTCTGTACTTCAAAGATTTTGGTCCTATTTACAACCAGTACACATCTGAGTGCCTGACTTTAGCAGTCCTGCAGATATCACCCACCTTAGAAGTACCTGTTGACAACCCTAAACCATGTAAGGTCAGTGGTGCATGTTGTAAATGCATAACCATAATAGTCCAAAAAGATAGACAGAGGTTAAACCTCACCCCTGGCAAATGTAAATTTGTATGTACGGTAAAATATTTTGTGGAATCTCTCACCCACTACATCACCCATTGCCAGTATTTACAAGGGCTGGTGATGTTCCTCACCTTAGAAGTATCTTGGGACAACATCTCTCTTACAAGTTCTGTGGCATGTGCAATAAATGTGTAACACTGTAGTAGCAATACATAGCTAGGTAGGGGTTCAAAACTCAGTACTTCAAGTGTGTGTGGCTGTAATCAGTATCCTGTGTGGGGGTTGGTGTGATTGTGTAATAACAGGATCCATTGGGGGTAGGTTTTGGTAAATTATTATGTTGATGACCTAGTGTATGTCACAATGTCCACATTACAGGGCCAACAGTTATCAAACACCATAGAGGTTAGTGTAGACAATCCACAGCCCTAAATGTCTAGTGGCATGTGCAATGACTATGTGACATTATGGATTAGTGAACAATATAGGCAACCCTTCTAACACCCAGAGACCACTCTTCACCCATGAATCATACACAAACATACTTGGCTAGGCAACAACCACTATATTGGTAGTTCCCCTGCATATTGCCTCATAGATAGTACCCATGGTGTGATTGCAGTGGACTACATGCCTGTTGACCACAACAGTGCCACTGACATCAGAAAGTAGTCTGATGTGTCACATCTTCTGACTGAGTGTGCATTTTCTGGCAAGTAAAAGGACATGGCACCCTGTTCCATCCCCTCAGTAGCCCAGTCAAGGTGTACAGTGGACCTTTTGCCATGTTCCCTACTGGATGCCTGCAACAACTGTAGAGTCTGCAAATGTAAACCACAAAGAGAATACCATGCCTTATACACATGCCCTGTATGAACAGATGCCACTAACTCCACTGAATGCCTGTATCATACTGTCAATGTAGGTGCAATCACTACCTCAGTTACATAGCCAGATCTCACCAAATGAGGTCAGGAATGTTACATCAGAAGATACCAATCTGTCCATACAAAATGCCCCAGAGACCTCAAGCACACTTTCATACTTCAAAGAACATACATGTGGGACATGTGCAAAACCTAGACACTGTCCATTATATGGACTATAAATCACATACATGGGAATCAGTGCACATCACTGGCACACCATAATAGAAATCTGGATGAGTGAATTGGGAATACAATACCCACCCTTGGGGACCATTCCAGTGACCATACTCCTGAGCCACACTGGGGACTATCTTCATGTGGCCTGATGCCAGGGTATTCCCTTGGGCTAGCCTTGTAGAGCCTTCAGGCCCATTCACCTACTACTCCACCTATGAAGCAATGAATCTATGGATCTCAGTACTGGCAAGTGTCTGTGTGTGTGTATGTGTGTGTGTGTGTGTGTGTGTGTGTGTGTGTGTGTGTGTGTGTGTGTGTGTGTGTGTGTGTGTGTGTGTGTGCACATTTGTGTGCGTGAATAGTAATCCCAGTGTGTTTAGTTGATGAATATCCCTGTGGCTGTTGTTATTAGCAATCGGAGGTGTGTCCAAACCAGAACATGTACCATTCTCCATTCTAAAACAGGTGTTGTAAATGAACCTATACCTATGTAACCTCAGCCCTATACTCTGTGAGGCATATGCAATTACTGTGTTACAGACCGGGGATTGCCGTGCACATACTGTACCCTGCCTCTGACATGATGGATGTGTTACCACACTGTCATACCCTGTGGCCTTGCTGCAGGGCCATATCTTGGTGACACACAGATGCCTAGAACAGAAATGGGATACAGCATGTGAGAACACATTCACTCAGCACTTCACTTGTGGGGGGAGAGAGGGGTAAAGCTGACACTGAGTGTGTTGCCAAGACTGTAGCCAATATCTGTTGTCTCAGGATAGGTATTAGCTTTGTGCAGTAACTCGCATCACTTGTGTTTAATGCTGTGGATGTTGTTGATGTAACTATCAAAGGCTGTTGTGACTGTCATCAGTGTCTGCTGCATCTCTACTGCCATAGATGCCTGTCGGGGATTCCATGAGAGATCCAAAGTTGTGTGTGAGGCTAATAAGGGAGTTCAATAGTCATGGGAAACCACCTTTCCCTGCAACAGTGTCCTCCTTCTGGTGTACACTTTTGTAATGGCAGGGGACCCACACATTGTCTCCCAGTGTTTGGAGGACAGTGTCTGGGTTCTGTTGGCTCTGGCTTGTACCATGCATTCATGTACCTGTTTGTACAGTGCCTATGTGTATGATTCTACAGTCATGCAGCTACTTCACATTGCCATGGAAGCAATGAAGACATCCACCCCTGTTTTCATGGCTGCAAAGTCAGCTTTGGAGAAGTTTTGCCAGGTGGTTATCTTTGTGGGGGATGTGGCTGACATGTTGAGTTCCATGCTGATTACAGCCTATGTGACTCTCACCATGCAGGGATTAACAGCTGTGGATGAGCAACAGTCCCATATTTAAGTGGTCAACACAGATCAAGGTTGTTGCATCCTCTACTAGTGATCAGTAACAGCTGGTCTAGGGCAATGGAAATGATGAGTCCCAGAAGTGTTGGGCCACTGTACTGGTGCTTGGCTACATTCCCCTGGTGATGGAGGGGAATTTGAAGACTCATACTATGTCAGTGTTGCATTGGACCATCATAGATAGCAGAGTGTTGAGGAATGTGCATTGACAGTCTAAGGACATAGATGTGGACCCATAGCAGGCTATGTTCTGGATTGCACTATTACTCCAAGGCAGTTGTACCAGAAGTATCTCCAATGCATTATGATGGGATACTAGTCTGGAGGTGTTCCTATCCATAATGGATATAGAGACACCACCTGTGGAGGAGTGGTGTTGTCCATGTTTGGGGACTGACAGCTGTGGAATGCATCATTGCCTGATACTGCAGGTCTGCTGTTTGCCACCATGAACCACCACTCCATTACAGTAGACATGTGTCCTCCACTCCAACGACTGCAATGAGTAACTGCACCCTGACAGTTAGATGTCCACTGTTGAGCAGCATGACCCTCAGACTGCATACATGTGTAGCTGTTATGGTGGTAATAACATTAGGAACTCAGCCTAATAAGGCACCATAGGGTGGGAAGACACTTAGCCAGTACCTGGCAACCCAGCAGTGACAGACATATGACATACATGGCAAGTCATTGGGTTCTGTCAATCATGTCATCCTAAGCAGAGAGGTTCTGGATCCCCTGAGAATGATACATAAAATGTAAACCAATGTTGCAATCAATCATTTGTTGATAGTACCACAGCATCATTGTGGGTGACAGCTGTACACTACCCAGGACTACTGTCACACCTGCCTGGACTGCATAATCAGAGAGTTCAACCATGTCTCCTGTCATGTAGTCCAGGGAGGTGTGTCCCAAGTCATTCAAACCCACATGGATACGGAGTAATACTCATAGTTGTCATGGAGTGACATGACTGGCTGTGTCATGTGTTAGATGCTGGGAAGTGATATATATTTTGCTGCTACCTGCTCCATATTCAACTTAATGAGAGAAGATGTGTATATCACAGTACTGAGTTGTCCATTATCACTGTATTGTGCAAGGTGGTTAGTCTTAGGAGCTTAGATTGGGGGCACACTGTGTAGGTTAAATATGTGTCCCTTGGCATATGCCATGTTGCGGTGTCTGAGTGGGTGTCTGCCTTGCTGGTCGGTGCTGTTTGGGTGAATGTCCATTGAGTGGCTCTGGGAAGGTGGGTAAGTGGCTTTTCACTGTATGTCATGGCTGTCAAAGTAGGTGTCATGGTGAGCTATGTGTTCCACATGGTGTGGTGCAGGTGTCGGTCTTATCTTCTTGACCTGCTAGTCCAGTCTTTGTTGGAGAGTGCATATGTCCACATTGAGTGATATATGGGTAACCCTCACACATCTGAGTGTTTGGAGTTTAGAGGGGAGGGTTGTCTGTGCACATGAGGCAGTTGCAACAGTGCCCCGAATGGACAAGAGTACCAGGTTAATGGGTGAAAGCACAGATAACTGCCCTTCAAACATACCAGGAGGGGTGGACATAACTAGTAAGTACTTGGGCAACATCTGTGATGAACGAGTACTGCTGATTGCTCATAGGTGTGCCACACTTCTTGATACAATAACCAAATGAAGTGCCAAGTCATAATGCTAGTTGAAGTGCAAGACAGAAAGAACTAGCATGATGTATGGGTGGAACAGAAGGCTGTGCGGTTATCAGCAGCTTTGAATATGTAAAAATTCAGTAAGCTCTGTAATGCATGTTGTAACTGCATAACACTATCGTAAATATACCAAAATAGGCAGTAGTTGTAATCCTAATACTGGCAAGTATGTATGCATATCTATGTGTGTGTGAATCATGTACTGTCTGGCTCATACCATTTTTAACCTGTGGACTACCCTTTACACTTCCCTTCACTCCAATTTAGTAGATCTGTTGATGTCATCCACCTTTGGAAGAATTGGAATTGTATGAGCTCTGTGGTGCATTTCATAACTATGTAGCACTATAGTGGAATAACTAGATAGGCAGGAGCTCTAATCCCAATACTGGCAAGTGTGTGTGTATATGTGCATGTGTGTGAATCATGTACTGTATGTCTCATGCCATTTTTGATCTGTGTACTTCCCTTCACTCCAATTTAGTAGACCTGTTGATGTCATCCACCTTAGAAGTACATGTGAAAGAGGTGGCAATGTGTAAGTTCTTTGGTGCATGACTGTGTAGAACTATATTAGGAATACCTAGAATGGCAGGAGTTCTAATGCTGGCAAATGTTTGTGTGTGTGTGTGTGTGAGGATCATATCTTGTGTGGCTTATACCATTTTGATGTGTATACCATACACAGCTGGCGACCACCACCCAATGCCAATACTTTATATAGTGTGGTAAGAGCATCTGCCTTACATGCAGCAGGTTAAACCATTGTACAGTCCTCTGTACAGATGTGTCTGGAATATCCATATGTTTGAAACCTATACATGGTAGTAAGTGGACTGTGTGCCTTAACAATGCCCATGTATGTGATATTATAGCCAAATAGGCCACAGTAAAGTGTACTGACACACATGGCAGCATGAGGTATCATACCTGACTGAAACATCATGCTGTTAGGATGTCTGCCTCCCTCACAGGTGGCCAGCCTTGTAGGTGCAATACATGAAACCAGATGCTTTGAATTACAAGTGAACTATACCTGTTATGGATCACATTAAAAGCTGGTAGAGGTGTGGACTGTCGTACTATGGTCATAATTAGTATGTAACAGGAACACCTTGCATCTTAAGAAGGGTGTGTACACAATTTATATCTACTGTATACCAGTAATGTGTCACACATGACCCTACCTTAGGCTGTTTGTCCAGCACAATTTGCTGGCCTCTGTCCAGATGTGTTGACACTGACAAGTTGTGAGGTATGCTACAGGAATGTTGAATTCATGTCAGATAGGCCCCAGTGGTGACCACTGTGATGCAATACAGTTAACACCAGCACAAGTGAACATGCCCAACAAGCAATATATCTATTACATAAAGTAATATAGCTATTACTGATGGTTGTGTGCATGGTAAATTGCATGCACTTCACATGCCTGGGGTATTGCTAGGCAACAACAGAAAAATGTCATACTCACCAGCTTCAGGTTGCTGTCCCATATGCAGACCAGAGGGTCCTAAGTAGTTGCGAGAGGGAGTTATTGTCAGCATACGCACATGTGGACTTAGTACAGGATGGATGCGGCATGTCAGCACATCTACAGTACTAACCGCAAAAATACACAATGTCCTGTCCTCACCATAGATGAGCACCTCTGTGCATTAGAAAACCCAATCCACAACTGCAATCGGACCTGACACATGCATGCAGATACAATACAGATACATCTATGTCTGATACATTAGTGTACTAATCCCCACTGGGCCCTTATCTGCACGCTCCTCATCCAGTGTGTGTGTGTGTGTGTGTGTGTGTGTGTGTGTGTGTGTGTGTGTGTGTGTGTGTGTGTGTGTGTGTGTGTGTGTGTGTGTGTGTGTGTGTGTGTGTGTGTGCAACCCACCTCCACAATGCTTCCATCAGCGTCATGGCTTGTGCATTCAGTGTGTGTTCCAAGTGTGGTGAGGAGCTCCTTGGTGGGTGTCAGTGGGGGCTGGATGGCTGGGCCCCCACCTGTGGCTAGCCAGTCCCTTGCTACAGCAACAGCCCACTGATATTCATGGCATTTGAGGTCGGTAGCCTAATGCTGCACATGTTCATAAATTCTGCTGTGCAGGCCAGCATCATTTACCCTGTGGACCACACTGTTCCACAGGGCAGTCCTCCCCCGCACATCTTCTGTTCTCCGTCCAAATGACAGGGCATAATGTCCAATCACATATTGTGTGATAATGTCTGCTTTCCCAACAGAGAATGCTGGTAGGTGAGCACTCTGCATGTTACCTGGAAGACATAAACATAAAAAAGGTCACAGGACCTCACACGGTTGACACAATGCACAGCAACATTTAATATTACTTGCAAATATTCCACACTACACTGAAACTCTTCAAGCTATTATGGCTATAGAAGCTTGCATTACACAGTTGTCCCCGAGCTATCTTATTCCCCCTCCACAGTGTTGGACACTTACTTGCATAATCCTCTAAACTCCATTCATTTCTGTGTAGAGGGATGACAGTGCGCAACTTCCATGTGGATAGTGTGTGGATGGTGGCAGGTCTGTGCTTGACTGTGGTATGTGATGGAGCTCTGAGCACAAGCCTAAGGTCATGTAGGAGGCAGACACTGATGTTATTATGCCCCATGGAGATATCCTGTTGTTGCCATCAGTAGGCAATATGTACATGCTCACCATTGCTGAGGGGGTGAGTGTGGTTGATGTGCATGTCTCCTTGTACAACTGGGGTGGACAGAGAGGCAACATTCCCACCTACCCTGTGTGATGCAGGTTGCTTATATCCATGGCATGTGTTTATGAGGTGTTCTTTTCCTCCAGTACAGGGTGAATTTGGTTGTTTCACTTGTGACTTACAACATATGTGGAGACATGGTTGCAATTGTCCTTGTTGGTGTGGATATGTCCAATTCATAATCATAGTCAGCCTTACAGGAAGACATCTGTGAACTTACATGCTTGCTCAGATACAGGTGGACTTGCTTCAAAGTTGTTGCCTGCTCCTATGTGTCCCTGTACATCCAATGTAACAACCTAGTATGTGGTTTGTGTATTACTGCTGTCCACCAAAGGGGATTTCTTTACCTTGGTGGAGGCTGGCTATACAGGTCAGATACTGCTGTGTCCATATAGCTACAGTGGATATGAAGGGTACACACCCCTGATACACTGCCTGGTATTTGTGCAATTGGAACATGAGACCACAATAACTCATTTTATAACAATTCCCACCTGTAGTGTGACCTATAGCCTGTAAAATTCAATTGAAAACATAACAATTGAGTATGTGAAAACAAATGTAAATAATACTTAGTACAATAAACCAGTTGAATGAGTGTGCACACCCTTAATCTGCACCTCTTGAGATGGTTACAGCATTCATCTGTCTTGGTCTGAACTCTAACATCATGGCACATCTTCACTTGGCAATAGTTGGTCACCTTCCTAGAAACACGTTTGATTGTATTTCAATGGAATTGTACAGGTTAGGGGTCACACAAAAATGAGAAACATTATGAAATGATCTTCTGTGGTCTAATTGTCATACAGCACACATACCTGGCATTCTAGCAGGGGTGTGTACACTTGTGATATCCACTGTATATAGATGTGGATATAGCTGGTAGTGATAGGCATGGACAGAGGGTCATAACACAGGCGGACACTTCTCTGATTAATAGCTGAATATCATGCCTACTCCAGTACCCATATCAGTGTCAGGGCAATGCAACAACAAGTAGTCATACACATTTCTGTCTGTTGTATGCACTGACACTGATATGACACACATGTGCAACATGCACAGCCTATGTACCGGAATGCTTGAAACCCATGTGATTTAGTTTTGTGCCTCCCAGCTGAACATAAGCAAACATACATATGTTCAGGGGATACCAGGTATACATATCTGTTGTATGTTAGTACGGCACAATGTAATTACAGTCTTCTCGCACAATCGTACATCTCAACATGTTACAGCATTACCCTTGAACAATGGCACACATAAATGGGTGTCAAAGGGGACATCAGTATTGATACTGTATTACTATAGCTACACCATACATTAGTACGTTGATTGCACAGTAGGGTTTGACATCACTGTGATAACCTGGAAGATGTCCAACAGTCATAAGTAGGCCATTATTTTACAATATCATTGCTTACAGACCTGCCAATAGTATGTCTGACATAACATAGGTATATGTGTATGTGACTACAGATATCAGTCACAAATGTGCTTATTGTCCAGCAGAACACAATACAGTTGAATGCTATTAATTCAATATATCACATGCAGTTCAACACCCATTTCTGCAACAGTACTTTACTATGCACATGCCTTCTATAGGTCTCTTAGCTTTACAAGGCAAATATGTGTCATACTCATAATCACAGGTAACATGGATATGGAAAACATCCTATTAACTGGCCTAGCAGTGGCACAATCACAACTGTTTGACAGACACCCCTGCGGTTGTCATATATGAGCTGTCCTTTCCCAGGGTGTCAGGCTCCTGAGGTGTGATACAACCTCACAACCTCTCAGAGCATCACACCTGGACAATGCCTAAAATGATGGGGAATAAATAGGGACAGACTTTAAATATTCTTGTTACAAACATAGGATGTTCATAGAATGATAAATGTATGATTACGGTGAATATTCTTAAGGATATGGATTCTTAAACTCAAATGTTTGGCATTACCTGATGAATTCATTCCTTGGCTATTTGCCAGAAAAGTACAGATCTCAGAAGGAACAGACAAAAATACATGATGGTAAAATGTGGACATTCTGTGAAGATCTGTACAGTTGAGAGGTATGTCTGTAATATCTCCCAATACAGAGAGGGCCAGATGCTACGGCCATAGCAGCTGTTTAGCAGGACATTAGTACACACTGTCTTGTTGGGACATATATTTCTCCAAATCATAATTCCCATTATTACAGACCAGGTTCTACATTCAATTACTTGCTTACATGTTCCTATTACCATTTTTCTTTCTTCTCTTTTCCACTTTATGTTTCATTTGTTATTTCTCTCTCTCTCTCTCTCTCTCTCTCTCTCTCTCTCTCTCTGTGCACTACAGGGATAGAGCTGGTTTGAATAGGTGGCAGCATGGCTTTTGTAGGTGATGCTCATGACCAGGTGATGGCCTGTGCACCTATTCGGGTTCCCTACTTGCTAACTGCATGCAGAGCAGCTGTGTAGTTCTTCCAATAGCCAATGTCATGGCAACACACTCCTATAAATGAGTACTCCATGTGGGCGTTGGCCCTTTCCCTTACTTGTGAGTAAGACATCCTGGAGTTGTGTGAGCTACTACCTCTTAAAGCAAAATTTGTGGAGACAAGCCAATTAAATGGTGGGGAAGATTCAAAACTTAAGGGCAGAATGTGAGTATTCCTGTTATATGTTTGGGATTCTGCTAGTTTAACAGGGTTTGTCTGCACATCTACTTCTGCATGGGTTTCAGTCTGAGAAAGTTATGTCTCTGTGGGATGGGAGGTTGTCATAATGGTTGAGGTGTTTACCTTACAAACACAAGGTGCAGGGTTTGATTCTCACATGGGATAATTGACTAGGCTTAAAATGTCCCACAAAGGTGGTTAGCTTAGTACTAATCTATAAACCTATATAAATCTATAAACCTCTTCATAGCTCTCAGCTGTAGGACCAACCACATAACATCCTGTTATGTATGGGCTGTTCCTCAGACAAGTGTTGTCCTTGGGAAATCAGTAGCATACTCTGGTGATTGCATTATGTAGATGGTGACATCCATTTGTTTTTCTGACGTTATATCCCTCAGAAAAGATATTTTACAACAAACCCTGTAACACCAGCAACGTTCTTAGTGTATAACAGCAATATTTCATGTATGGCCATGTATTTGGGCTTCTGTCCACCAATTATGTCAGGCTTTGTCCAGATGTCATACAGTAGTAGGTGGAGAGGTATACTGGCCTATCATTATTTAGTGCTATAATTCCTGCTGAGGGAAATGGCTGGGAAACCTGCTGAAGTCTATACATTCATGAGGTTGGTGTATAGAGAATGCTCGTAGATGGCCTTGTAACATCTGTTCCTCAGTGTGATGAAACATTCATGAAAAGACAATTGTTATGTACCGACTCAATGTATTAATAT
Organism: Protopterus annectens; assembly: GCF_019279795.1. NCBI lineage: Eukaryota > Metazoa > Chordata > Ceratodontiformes > Protopteridae > Protopterus > Protopterus annectens. Next base: position 1,541,778,001 of record NC_056741.1, read on the forward strand.
TAACTGTGATACTTTATCTTGTAGGAGCTTAAATGATGAGTGTAATTGGAGGCTGTGTATTCAATTATGTAATTAGGTGTTATTTGCTTCTTGTGAGTAAGGCATGTATTTCTGGTAATGTTTACTCCTTGAAGACTTTGGTCAAGACATTACAGTATAATAAAGATCTGTGAATTACTGGCCTGTTGTATTTTTCTTTCTATAGTCAGGCATTGTATTTGTTTAGCTAACAGGTTGTTGTATGTCTGGCCATTGTGTATGGCTTATCATGATTTTGTAGCAGTGTACTTTTCACTTATTAATTTTGACTGTAGGAAGGGGAGGGCAGGTGTGAGTGTCATGGCTGCTTTTGTATCCAGCTGTGCATTTTGCCCCAGTTGTTGGTGGTCTATCAGCAGCATATGTTTGTATGGGCATTTTGGGTCATGTATGCATATATATATATATATATATATATATATATATATATATATATATATATGTGTGTGTGTGTGTGTGTGTGTGTGTGTGTGTGTGTGTGTGTGTGTGCACACCTCAGTATTTATTGGCAGTATATCTGTATATTGTTGTACACATATATGGATCTCCCTGCATATCTCACTTTCTCTCTATGCATGTTTCTATTCAGATATATATATTTATAGATACCAATCCTTCCTAATTGCACACTTGCCTCTTCCCTATTGTAAACCGGCTGTAAAGAAGGGTATGTTTGAGAAAATATCCTCTAACAAAACAGCTGACGTGTCTTACTGGTAAAGTGCATAGAATACGGTGTGCAGGGTCCTGGGTTCAAGACCTGCAAGTGCTGTTTATTTTGTTGCTAGGAAGGACAAGGACTGTTGGATACAGAGTGGTTAAAACAGTTTTGAGCAGCTTTGAGTGTGTTTATGTGGGTTTGTGCAATGATAAACAGTGCTAACGTATGGTTAAATGAATAGGCGTTTACACCGTGTAGACTTCGATTACCAGTGCACAAATCTGTTTAGCATTTACATTTAAGCAATGCTGAAACCTGCTATGAATAGCTTAGCCCTCATGACCAGTAATCACATTCCAGTATGATAAAATATCAGGGTAATGACATCTTTAATAAGTGTATTTAATTCCTGTAAATAACATGCTTCTATGTGATGTCATTACAGTAGCAAGGGGTCTGAGTATTCTGTATGGGACACCTGGGTATACATGGGAATTACCACAGTCTTTTCTCTTTGGATTTATTTCATACATGGATAGTATCCCAGGTTACATGCAGTCACATCTGCATATTACACCAGCTACAGTGCACTGGTTGACAAAAATAGTTTAGCACAGATTGTATCATTACTTTAGTACTTTTAACAGTGCTTTTTCAAGTAAGAGTAAATTGCAGACTCTAGTACTGGAACCATACACCCCTGCATGCAAAGCTGGACTCTGAGTACTGAGTATCTTGTTCTTGGTGTTTGAGCTGCATGTTTATATGTATCTCCTATTGGATATTGATCTGATATGTTGATATTAACTGTAGACTACTATGTTGTTTGGACATTTCATTGAGGACTGCTGTCATGTAATAATGGCATACCTTTCAGTTTCAGATGTATATCTTTCAAAACATTTATCCTAATGCATAACCTGTTGGCTATCTACTCTTTGTCTGTCTTCTGTACAGATGTTCAGATGTCAGGTATTGCTATGGCCATACCACTATGTGGGTGCCCACATTTTACTGTGCTGTGAGCCTGGACACTGCTGCTAGTTCCGACATATGCGACATTCCTAAATGTGGGCCTTGCCCCATTTCCTTGCCTGTGTGAGGGATATTACAGAGGTAGTGGCCTACAGATTTACATACTGTGGGTGGCAATACATCACAGGACGGGACATGTCGATACAGCCAACCAACACAGGGGACATATCCCCAAATTTGTGAACAGACTCTATGTCATCAGTGCTGTTATACACATGGCAGATTGAAAGATTGACAGGGTTTGTGTGGACATGCATTTAGTGTGTGACGTCACAACTCACAGTGATATGTCTCTGACATACCTATCATCTGGCACACTGTCCAAAGACTGGCCACATGCCTGCCTGTCATGTTTTGTGTGTTCACCAGATAGTTGGTGTCCTTGGTAAATCAGTTGTGGACTCTAAGGAATGCAGTCAGTAAATACTCACATATAGTGGTATTACCAATGCCATATTCCTCATACAGGATGTTACAACAAACCCAGTGACAGCTGCAACTGTCTCAATGTATGACAGCAGTATGTCCAATCTAGCTTGTGTTTGTGCCTGTGTTCCCACATAGTGACATAGGGGTTGATGCCGAGCTTAGTGATTGAGGAATGTTATCAAAAGCTTTGGCCAGATCAATGGAAGCTATATGTGCCACCTTGCCTTCATCCACAGCTGAGGTGACTGCCGCCAAGAAGTTGATCAGGTTGAATGAGCAGGTATGATCTATACTTCACAAAGGTAAAAGGTGTGGGATCCTGAGTCTGCAGATTCCCATATCCCTGTTTATAAGGTGCTTGATGATGCATTCCATAGCTTTGCATAACAGACTTGTCAGGCAGTTGCGGCGGTATTTCCCAGGGTCTGTAGTTACACCTTGTTTGTGGAGATGGTTGACTGTAGCAGTGCACAATTCATTAGGGACAAAGCCTAATATGAGGCTGTTCTTGAAGAGGGTACACAGGTAAGGTGCCAGGTCACTCTGTAGCTCATGTAGAACACAGCCAGGGATATTGTCAGGTCCCATAGAAGCTGTATTCTTGGCCTTGGACAGTGGTGTTTTAACCTGTGCTGCAGTAATACTGGGTGCCGGGCAGTGTATTGATATTGTGATTGGTCCTTTTGGGGGGGGGGGGCTGAGGGATAATGTTTGCACTCAAGATGCCAGCCAGTATATTGGGATTATTTGTTGGCTCAATGTGGGAGGTACCATTGTCTAGTAGCTCAGAACAAATCTTGGTATTGCCATGAAGATTCTTTACATAACTGTATCAGGTATTGTGGTTGTCTTTACTATATGCTCCAATTCTGTTCTCATAGCCAGCTTTGTAGTATTTGATGAGGAATCTCAGGTATCCATTGAGGCTGATAAGGGTTTATTTCCTGTATTGGGACTTCACCTTATTCCATATTGGTTCCCTCCTTCTGTTGTACAGTTTCTTTATGGCAGGAAAACACCAGATCAGCTTCCTTTTTTTGGATGTGAGGTTCCTGGTTGCATTGGGTAAGACAGTATCCATGCATTTGTGTACATGTTCATAGTGCATTGTTGTTTGATTCAGCTGTCATGCAAATAGCCTCCATTTGCTTGGCTGCCATGAGGTTAGCGACCTCTGATTTTATGAGGACATAGTTAGCTTTGGAAAGGCTTTCCATGGTGGCTACCTGTGCGGGGAGGGGGGGGGGGGTTGTGGATTTCCAAGGGAGGAGTTGACTATTGGTGTAGAGCAACAGTCGCCCATGTTAGGAAGGACCAGGTCGATGTGATGGGCATGTGGATCAGTACATGAGTAGCTTTCCCAGTTAATGGTGGGGTAGTTGCAGTCAACCAATATGATAGCGTTAGGTTGGACACTAATATTCTCCAGCATGTTTATGGACATGGAGTGTGAATCTTGGGAAATGTATGGGGACCTATAGCAGGCTACAACCTGATCTACTGTCTTACCCAGTGTCAGCTGTGCCTGCAGGATCTGTAATGCATAATACTGGTCTACCACTCTGGAGGTGTGTGCATCCTTTATGAATATGAAAATACCACCACCTTTGGAGCTTCAGTCCATGTTCTGTAGCCAAAAGTTGTCGAATTAATTATAGGCTGGTACTGCAGGGGTGCTTCCTGCTGCCTTTAACCAGGTCTCTGTTACTGCACAGATGTCATTGTTCCCTATTTTAAGGAATACTTCCAGTGAGTGAATTTCCAGATTTAGAATTCCAGTGTGCAGCAGCATGACCCTCTGATTGCATGTCTTTGTATCTGCCGTATATTTCTGTATAAATATATTTATATGTATATATACATATATATATCTATATATATATATATATATATATATATATATATATATATATATATATATATATATATATATATATATATATATATATATATATATATTCACCTATATATATATATATATATATATATATGTGTGTGTGTGTGTGTGTGTGTGTATGCATATATGTGGATATGAATGTGGATGTATCTCTCTCTCTCTCTCTCTCTCTCTCTATATATATATATATATATATAACATAAGGTAGGTGCCAGCAATGTCCATATATTATTAATAAAGGGGAAATATATGTTGAGAGTAGAAAAAGATGGTTAAGAAGCAGTGGTTTTTATAATTGTGAAAGTAAAGGTGTGGTATACCTCGTTATTTGCCAGAAATGTCAGTCTTTTTATGTTGGCAAAATCGAAAGGTATTTAAAGAGAAGAATATATGAGCACACATATGACACTATGAGAGGGAAACACACCAATGCACTTTTTAAACATTCCACTAATTGTACTGGGTTTAAATTTGAATTTTTTGTGTTGGATCAAATTAGACCTCACATAAGAGGTGGCCTGTGGGAAGAGATCTTAGAAAGTAAAGAACTTTGGTGGCAGGTGAACCTCGATGCAAGTACTAAACCTGGAATGAATGAATTTATAACCATCTCTCCATTACTCAAATTGAGAGCTAATAAAATTTAATGTAATAAATAATATGGACACTAGAGGGAGATTTATGCTTTACAACTCTATTTATTATAGGTATAAAGGACACTAGCTACCCACATACACTAAAATACTTATTATTTTGGATTTCTTAGGAATTTTTTAATTTTATAATAAGATTTTAGATAAGAATTTCATGGATAGATTTTTAAATATTTACAATATTTATAATATTTATTTATTTAATTGGTTTAATATATTAAATAAATGAATTAAAAAGGCAACTGTAATTTTAAGCACTTGGACACTTTAGGAGGTAGGCATTAATATTCATGAGATGTGTAATGGGATTAGTTAATTTGATTTATTAGTAGTGTATTTATTGGATCCAGGATATTTGTCTTATCCTGGGTAAGGTATTTAAACTAATGGAAACTGATTGCATTTTGTCTGATGAAGTCCTTGGTATTAGGATGAAAACGCGTGTAGTGTAATCTGGTGAAGAAAAGCGTTTATCTGTTCATGTATTTTAGTGCAGCACCTGGCTTTTGGAATAAACTGGTGTGGAGTTTTGTTCTTTGGTCCTTGGCATTCTTCTTTTTGGATTTACCGGTTGTTTTGAAGTGCCACTCGTACTGTTTTTTGTTTTGTGGTGAGGAGGCGGACCTTTGGACCTTTTCTCCTAATCAGTACTGTTTTGTTTCAGTATGAGTATTGACGGGCAAGAGGAAGCTGGTCAGACCAGGAGGCTGATTGGACAGCTCACAGAGTTAATTGACTTGCTTACGCCCCTTTGCGTAAACCTCGCCTCTGGAAGTAAGCGAACGTCTGAGGGAAGTGAAGGAGCCGATGAGATCGACAGACCTAAAGGGAAAAAAAAAAGGGAGCTTATTGGTGACCGTTATGGAACCGGTGACCCAGATGACTCCGTTAGGACTGACTTCAATCCCATGGACACACCTAGAATAATGGAAGCAGGAACTAGCGACGCTGAGGCGAGGAGGGACATTTTTCATGAAATGGGCGCTAAACCCAAAGCTACTTTTTCTGGGGCTTTGCAGAAAGGTACTGTTCCTAATAACGAACATAACAAGTCTACAGATGAATGGCTTAAGCGGGACTTTTTATTTAATTGTGGTAACAAAAATGATAAAGGCCATGTGGATGGTAATTTATATTTGGTTAAACTTGATAAACTGAATGACATTATGATGAAATACAGAACATATAGTGTTGAAAATGCCTACCTGAATGAGTGTTTAAGAAGGGAAATAGTCCCTAAGGGTTTGAGGGTTTATAAATACCCCAACAACGTGCAAATTGGCTCACATTTACATGAATGTTTGGTGAAAGTATTTAATAAGTGCGGTTTGGAGATTATGAAATTGATTATAGAAGAGAATGAAAGTAAACAGCTTGATCTGGGAAGGGAGATTGATGAATCAGATAAATGTATTAAATCTGATTTAATTTTTGGTATAAAAGAAGAAAGGGATAAATACTTCAAAATAAGGAGAGACATAGATGGTAAACGTGAGAATATTATACAGTGAAAGATAGGAAAGTTAAATAGGGACATAAATGAGTATGAGAATAATACATGTTACCCTAAACCTGTAAATCAAGGAAATAACTTAAATGGTTTTAAAAGGAAATGGAACAACAATTATTATGAAAATAAAAGGATGTATGGTAATAATAGGAAGGAAGACAAATGGGAAGATGAGGTATATGACATGGATTTTCCACCACTAGGGGTATGGGACCTAATGACTTTGAAGTACAACCCTATAGGGGAAATTTTCAGAGGAGGGGGGGAAGAGGAAGGGGGAGATATTAGTGATTAATACCCCCTTACCTGATATAAATATATCCAATAATGATATAATAGATGTTGATAATGTAAAACATACCTATTTAGATTTTAGTGTTTATAATTTTTAGCAACTTAATTCTAACTATTGAGCATTTCTCCCTCCTCAGTAAAGGGTTGAAATATATACCATTAATCAAAGGTGATTTCACACGAACTATACTTGATATAAAGTTGTTTGTAAGGAAAATTAATCTAGAAATATTAACTTTAAGGGCTGGCCTGAAGAGAGAAATGGGAAAGGAGTCTGGTTTAACCAGAAAATCAACATATAACCCTCCTTTACTACCCCAGCTTAGAAATTTTTAAAATGTGTTGGTTGATGGGGTTAGGAATAAGCATGATAAGGTCTGGTGTAATCATAATTTGAGTATGAAAGAAAAAGTTGTACTAGATGAATTAAGCAATAACCATTTAGTCAGAATTATGAAACCTGACAAAGGAGGGGGAATAGTTATAATGGACAAAATAATATATGACGGTAAAATGAATTCCATCTTGAGGGATGATAAAACATATTCTGTGGTCTCCTTAAATGAGATTAATGTAGCCTACAAACAAATTGACAATTTACTTCAGGATTTTTTGGTTGAGGAAGTTATTGACAATAAAACATTAAAATATTTGGAAGTAAGTAAACCTAGAATAGCAACAAATTTTGGAATACCAAAAATCCACAAAAATATGAGTGATCCCCCCCTTAGACCCATAGTGTCTGCAGAAGGCTCTAAAATTGTTCCTTTGGCCAAATTTGTAGACTATAAGACAAAACATATATGGGTCAATAATGAAGTCATCCTTAAGGACTCCTGGGACTTTTTAAGTAAATTGAAGCCAGAAATGTATAAAGAAGATGTACTTTTTATCACCATTGACATTATCGACTTATTTAGTTGTATCCCTCATTTAGAAGGGATGGACATGTTTGAAGAGAGTGTCTTCGGAGATAAAATACTAAGTCAAGTGGACAAAATAGCTAGTGTAGCATTTATGGACACAGTATTAAAGTACAATTTTATTACATTTGAAGGTGAATTTTACCAACAAAAATCTGGGGTCTCCATGGGGGCAGCATGCGCCTCTACTTATGCCAATATTGTATTGTCTAAATGGGAAGAGAAATTTATTACCAATTCTGGTTTTAACAAATATTGGCTATTATATCATCGGTTTTTGGATGACATTGTTATTTTTTGGGTTGGGGGACATGCAAGATTTCTGGATTTTATTGAATACATAGGTCGAACTACAAGTTTTTAAAAATTTACGTATACTATAAGTACTGAAATACTCAAATATTTAGATGTTGAAATATATAAAAGTAATGGGGAATTTGAGAGTAAAGTATTTAGAAAAGAAACTTATATCAACTCCTTTTTACATTACAATAGTGCCCACCCCTTACATAGCAAAAGAAATATTGTTAAGGGACAGTTTGTAAGGGGTTCGAGAATGACTAGATGTGATGTTGATTTTGACAATGAATGCAAGATATTGGAGAAGATGTTTTTGGAGTGTGGATACCCCAAAATATTTGTAAAAAATATTAGGGAAGAGATAGAAAGAGGTAGAATTGATAGGTTCAAACCCATTATAGGTAGGGGAAGTAATTTGGATAATATTATTTTAAATTCTGGTAAGAAAAAGAGCAATAGTAATCATGATTTATATACAAGGAGCTTGGTGGTGGAATACAATGCTTCCAATCAAAAATTGAAGGATATTATGAATAAAGAATGGAAAAAAATTTCTTCCTTCACTGATATGGATGAAATATCCAACATACAACCAAAAATAGTATATAAAAATTCTCAAAATTTAAGGAACATTTTGGAAAGGAATGCATGTAATAAATATAAAAGTGATAGGAACAAGTTGGGAACATACAAGTGTGGTAGGTGCCAGCAATGTCCATATATTATTAATAAAGGGGAAATATATGTTGAGAGTAGAAAAAGATGGTTAAGAAGCAGTGGTTTTTTATAATTGTGAAAGTAAAGGTGTGGTATACCTTGTTATTTGCCAGAAATGTCAGTCTTTTTATGTTGGCAAAACCGAAAGGTATTTAAAGAGAAGAATATATGAGCACACATATGACATTATGAGAGGGAAACACACCAATGCACTTTTTAAACATTCCACTAATTGTACTGGGTTTAAATTTGAATTTTTTTTGTTGGATCAAATTAGACCTGACGTAAGAGGTGGCCTGTGGGAAGAGATCTTAGAAAGTAAAGAACTTTGGTGGCAGGTAAACCTCGATGCAAGTACTAAACCTGGAATGAATTAATTTATAACCATCTCTCCATAATTCAAATTGAGAGCTAATAAAATGTAATGTAATAAATAATATGGACACTAGAGGGAGATTTATGCTTTACAACTCTATTTATTATAGGTATAAAGGACACTAGCTACCCACATACACTAAAATGCTTATTATTTTGGATTTCTTAGGAATTTTTTAATTTTATAATAAGATTTTAGATAAGAATTTCATGGATAGATTTTTAAATATTTACAATATTTATAATATTTATTTATTTAATTGGTTTTATATATTAAATAAATGAATTAAAAAGGCAACTGTAATTTTAAGCACTTGGACACTTTAGGAGGTAGGCATTAATATTCATGAGATGTGTAATGGGATTAGTTAATTTGATTTCTTAGTAGCGTTTTTATTGGATCCAGGATATTTGTCTTATCCTGGGTAAGGTATTTAAACTAATGGAAACTGATTGCATTTTGTCTGATGAAGTCCTTGGTATTAGGACGAAAACGCGTGTAGTGTAATCTGGTGAAGAAAAGCGTTTATCTGTTCGTGTATTTTAGTGCAGCACCTGGCTTTTTGAATAAACTGGTGTGGAGTTTTGTTCTTTGGTCCTTGGCATTGTTCTTTTTGGATTTACCGGTTGTTTTGAAGTGCCACTCGTACTGTTTTTTGTATCATCTTAAAAGTACTCAATTGTATTTATTACTGCTTGGTGTAACTCATTCTAAGCCTTTTGGTTTAAACACTTGGGCTTCGGACCAGTTGTTTTGCACTGAGAGGGTTTGTGGTCTGCACTGTAGTGGCAGAACAGGTAGCTTACATCCTTCTAGGTTGGGAACTGCTGATTGAGGGCTCAGTGTCTGTTATTCTAAAAGTGTATTAATTCTGGTTTAAGCACTTGGGCTTTCAGGCAAGTTATTTTACATTAAGGGGGTTCGTGGTCTGCACTCTTGTGGGAGGAGAGGCTGGACTCTGCCCTTCTGAGATGGGAATTTCTGGTTAAAGGCTTATAGTGCATGCATATCTGAACTGCTTCTTACTGAAGTTGGTGCGCCTTGCTTGCTGTGGCATAGACTGGATTCAGGCCTGCTGGATCTAGCTTTGTTTGGGTAACTTGAGCACTAATCCAGGCATTCTCTAAAGTATTCAATTGTATTTATTACTGCTTGGTAGTAACTTGATTAAAGTGTAGCTATCATTCTAAGTCTTTTGGATTAAGCACTTGGGCTTCAGACCAGTTGTTTTACATTAGGAAGGTTTGTGGCATGCACTGTGGTGGCAGGACAGATAGCTTTCATCCTTCTAAGTTGGGAACTGCTGATTGAGAGCCCAGTGTCTGTTATTCTTAAAGTGTATTAGTTCTGGTTTAAGCACTTGGGCTTCAGGCCAGGTATTTTACATTAAGAAGGTTTGTGGCCTGCACTCTTGTGGGAGAAGAGGCTGGACTCTGCCCTTCTGAGCTGGGAATTTCTGGTTAAAGGTTTATAGTGCCTGAATATTTGAACTGTATCTTACTGAAATTGGTACACCTTGTTTGCTGTAGCATAGACTAGATCTAGGCCTGCTGAATCTAGCTTTGTCTATATGCTTGTTTGTTTGCTTGTTATTTCCCTGGAACGCTAATTCCACCTAATACGCGGCTTCTCAGCGCTTCTGTGGATCACTAGTGATATCTGCATTGCTTACTGTACTTATTTCCTTGTTTCACTTGAAAGAAAGTTACTGTTTGTCGTTTTTGCATTTAAGTTACCTGTAACACATTGCACTTAAAATACCTGGCACTTGCTCACTAAAGCAATTATATAAGTCAGCACTAAAAATTAAAAGCACTACACCCTCACTTACCACTGTCCTTGGTTTTCAATTATTAAGGAATTCCCAGTATTATTCTAGCATGTCCAAAGGTCAGTTGGCAATCTCCTCTCTGGTCCAGCTGGTGAATCTGGGAATCTTGAGGCAATGTTACAACTGCCTCATGTACACAGACAACCCTCTCCTCCTCCCAACAAATTCCAACACATGTGAGAGATGCAACCATATAGCCAAACTGGAGGCTAAGCTCTCTCAACTCAGTACTGGCATAACCAGTCAGGAGGAGAAGGAAACCACACTCACTACAATTACAGTCTCACATAGACCTACCACGACAGCAAACCAAACACATGATCACACAAAAACATACTCAGAGGCTCTAAATAAAGATCTGCCGAAGCAGCAGAGACCTCCAAAGCAGACACCCAAGCAGCCGCTACCCCAAAACAAAACACGTGCAACACATATCTCACAAAGCCAGTGTGCCGAACAGTCACAGCCCTTAAGACTAAACAACACACCTGATACACTTGTAATAGGTGACTCTATCGTCAGGCACACTGACGTCCCGCTCACCAGGCTGAACAAGGAGAGGGTCATGGTGAGCAGCCTGTTGGGCGCTAGGATCCGCCACATAACACAAGCACTCAGTTCACTCCAAGGCAAGTACAAATATGACTCAGTCATTGCCCATGCTGGTGTGAATGATCTGAGACGTACCTCCCTGGACTACATGAAAAGAGATATAAAGGAGCTCTCTGAGCATGTAGCCCAGGCTAGTATGACCCTGACCTTGAGTAGCATCTTACCCTCACCAAAAATGATGCCACAATATGAAGACAAGATGATCAATTTCAACAATTGGCTTAAGTACTGGTGTCATTCAAAGGGGATCCAGTGCCTGTCAGCTTGGGATGATATGCTCGACAAGCCACGATGCTTCGCTAGGGACGGCTTGCACCTGTCACCCCTGGGCTTTCTGATATTGGCAAAGGCTCTTGCTACCCCCATAGTGCCTTTTTTAGGCAAGGCTCAAAAGACAAACCCACCTCCATAGGTATCACAAGGGATAAGAAACTAAGAGTAATGCTACTTAAACCTCAAGATGCATGCACTCGAAACTCTCCTTAGCATGGAGAACATCGATATCTGTGCAGTAAAAGAAACCTGGTTCTGGGCTCCCGAGAGCACCCCAGCACTACCAGGTTATACCTCATACCATGCTTTTCGGCCCCAAAACTTGGACCGAACCACAAAAGGAGGGGGAGTATCGATATTCATCAAAGATACCCACACCTCCAGGTTGGTGGCAAAGCACAAAGCATCAGAGACTATCCATGTGCAACTAACAGTGGGTAAAACTGCCTTCCAGTTTATAGCCTGCTACAGACTACCCTCCCAAACCCAGGAACCCCACTTGGCCTTCCTGAGAACACTGGAAAATATGAAGGTCTCTCCAAACACCATTATATTGGGCGACTTCAACTACCCAAACATAGACTGGGAGCATTACTCTAGCTCCAACACCCTAGCCCAAAGGTTCCTTGAATTTATAAACTCAAATGCTATGGAACAACTTGTTACCACTCCCACAAGAGGGGAAAACATACTGGACCTGATCATCACCAACATGGGGACTCTATGCTCCAGACCAGAAGTGTATCCCTCACTCGTAAGATCAGACCATAAACTAATCTCACTGGATATTCACATCCCGACCCCACCCCCTACCCAGAAAACCACAGTGAAAAACTTCTCTAAAGCAAATTTTACACTCCTCAAAACTGAGGTGGAATCCTTCAAAGCCCCCGGGCCTGTGGAAAATACGGCCCAGACCGCAGAATCCTTTATATACGCATTCTATGAACACCTTCAGGAATGCATGGATCATGCAATCCCAAATAAAACCAAGACCCAATCCCCCAAAGGCAGACGTCCTGTCTGGTGGACCCCAGCCATAAACAAACTATACAATAGAAGGAGGAAGCTACTAAATGATAGAGCAAAATCCCAAAAAGGGAAGGCATCACTGATCAGTATTAGCAAAAAACTACGGGCACACATAAAATTGTCTAAGGCCAGTTTCGAGAGAAAAATTGAACAGGACACTAAGGATAATCACAAGGCTTTCTTTAGTTATGTTAGGAACCTGGGTGGTAATTCCCAGATATGCTCAGAATTAGTCCAAAATGACAAAAAATACACCGAACCCACAGACATTGCCAACATCCTAGCTGACAGGTTCAGCACAAACTCCCCCCCCTCCCCACCAAAAGGGCAGATATCTATCCCAGCAGAGTGCTGCCCCCCTGACATCTCAGATGCTCAGGTAAGAGCTGCCCTCTCCAAAGCAAAAAACACAGTATCAATGGGACCAGACGGTGTCCCGGGCTGCATCCTACATGAACTCCAAGAAGAGCTAAACCCAAACATAAAACTACTGTTCAATCTCAGCTTTACTACAGGATATGTGCCCAAAGAGTGGCGTACAGCAACAGTGGTCCCCCTCCATAAAGGTGGTGCCTCAACGGATCCTGGAAACTATCACCCCATAAGCCTGACTAGCTTGGCCTGCAAAGCTATGGAAATGATCATCATGGACCTCATAAATAAAGATATTGGGGACCTACAAACACTGGATCCTACCCAGTTTGGCTTTGTTAAGGGCAGATCCTGCCTCTTAAACCTGGTTGATTTCTTTGAAACAGTCACCAAGGCCATTGACGAGGGGAAGGTGGTCCACACAGCCTACCTGGACCTCGCAAAAGCCTTCGATACAATACCCCACTCAGGCATTATAGATAAGCTCACCAGCTTAAATATAAACCCCTATGTCACTAGATGGATTGCAAATTGGCTCAAGGACAGAACCCACATGGTTAGAATTGCTGGAGCCATGTCAGACTCCAAACCAGTTACAAGTGGTGTCCCACAAGGCTCAGTCCTGGGACCTCTCTTGTGGTATATATTTCTCGGAGGTACAGGCCAACACAGAAGGACTATGGCTGACCAAGTTCGCAGATGACTGCAAACTGGGCACCATAATTGACTCTCCAGCTGACACAAGCATCCTCCAAAAGGGCCTCATAGAAACAGACAACTGGTGCCAGAGCCATGGCCTCAAGCTAAATGTCAAAAAGTGTATAGTCATCCCCTTTGGCAAAAACAAAGTGCCCACAAATTACCACATAGGTGGTAATCCATTAAGTACAGAAGAAGTAATTAGGGACCTGGGGACCCAAGTTGATAGCAATATCTCATTTGACAACCACATGGCCAAAGTGTTTAGAAAAACATTTTATATAGCCCACCTAATCATGAAGGGATTCACATCTAGATCAGGGGATGTCATCGTGCCTCTTTACTCATCTCTCATCAGGCCCATAATTGAGTACAATGCCCCTTTTGGGATGTACCTTACCAGACACCTGCAGCAACTGGAAAGACCCTAAAAGTACCTCACCAAGAGGATCAAAGGGCTCAAACAGATGCCATATGCTGCCCGGTTAAAGAAACTCCAGCTCTACTCAGTGGCATACCGCCTGTCCAGAGGCGATCTCTGCCTGACGTATAAAGCCATGTCCAACCCGGAATTAATGGACATGCTGCACCTCAGAAAATCCAAATCCCATCGAGCTACGCGCTCGAGAGACTTGAACCTCAGCACTGAAATAAATAGGACATGCTGGGGGGACAGATTCATAACCCAGAGGCTCCCTTCACTCTGGAATAAAATCCCAGTTCAGGTTAGGCAGAGTCCCTCATTGACTCTCTTCAAGAGGAATCTTGATGAGTGGATGGGAGATCGTAGGTTTACCCCGGGTATCACTTCTGTGTCACTGTTAGACAGAGGCACAGTATACTAACCTCGAAAAAGGGCATAGCAAAATAAATTTAAAATGGGTTGCGAAAGCCAAACGCATTCTGGCTAGGTTTATAAATGCCCTAGGGCAGATAGCCTAGTATGAACCTATGAACCTATGAAGATATATGTATACTGATGAAGTCTAGATTATCTAGACAAAAGCACTTATCTCCCACAACTTTCTTTGTGATTTGTTTTTACTGGGCTTGGATAAAGTGGAAGTTTGCCACGTTTACTGTCTTTTATTAGGAATAGATCATATCCAGTGAGTGGGTCCAATCCAGCTCCTTTACTTGGGACATTTTTTATTATTATTACAATAACCCATGGCCTTGGTTTGGGCAGTGTTATGTCTGTACACAGTGTATAATTCAACATTATTATCACTACTTTCTGCTTCTCTTACCTGAAAGACCTATGGGGAGAATGTTTGTTAACACTACCTGACTGTTTCTACACATATTTATAAAATCCTAGTTGAAATTATGCATACAGCTTACTACCACTCCTGGGATTTGAACCATGGCTTTGACTGCTAAAAATACAATTTTTGTTTCATCAGAGTGAGATATTGAAAAACTGCTGTTTTTTTCTTTCATTGTTTTCTGTCTAATTCTCTCTTGGTTGTTCATTCTGACCTTGCAATTACAACATTCTTATACAGACATTCCTAGACATATTTTTGATATTGCACAGTGTGGAAAAAGTGGTTAACATAACATTACTATTCAGATATCAGATCTTGGTGCATGCAACATCTCAAGCCAAACAATACCAGAGTAAACACAACCAGTCCAGGATTTAGACCGTTATTGCCAGGCAGTTACAGTTTTATTTAAATATGACCTATATGGGACTATTACTGTCATATTTCCTGGTTTATTCAATACAAATCATACACATTTTTTATATTGCCAGGTTACATTCCACTCCTTTATAGGTATTTGGTATGACTACTACAAGCAGGATTGTTACTCACCAGCCTTGCGATGCAGCCTTTGCAACCTTCTAGCATGGGCTTCCTGGTTTGCAGCCCGCTCAGCTGGAGCTGTAATAAAAATATAGAAACATTTAGGCATAACTATCTATCACGTACACAGGCTCAACTTTGGTAAACAGTTTTTCCTATGAATACTCACACACTGCTAGGACATCACCCCTCTGTCTTGCTTCTTGGACCCACTGTTCCTCAGTTTCAAGTCGATATAGTGGTGCCAGCCCTGCTCACCAGTCCAAGGAATACCAGTGGCACTGGTGAAGTCACGGGCAAGACTTTCACAGGCTTCCGCTTTGTATTGAGAGCCCTGGTACTGGTCCTGCAGTAGTCACACCTCATGGTGGTTTACAAGGACTCCTGTATGCCCCAGCACTGCGCCTGAAAGAACATGCCCTTTCCAACACCTGGCATACTGCCTACAGTGAGGAGCTACAACCAGTTATGAGCTGTATTCTCACCTGCGAGGTTTAAATATGGCCAATTTCCCACCCTTTGCTGTGATTGGATGGTTTTGAATATGCTGATCTAAGCTAAGCTACGGGCAAACCTGCTTATCTAAGGTTGGCAGTGCTTAATGGGGCAGGTCCAGCACTGCTTACCAATGGGTAAATCCACTTAGCTGGGCTACTCATTGCTAAGTATTCATATTTGCACAATGCTTACATCTGGTCAGCATAGCTGTGCAATGCTTAGCATTGCTTATGTTTTATTTTAATGGACTGCCGCCTGTATGGGATTGATTCATCATTCATTACATATTATACATTTGTTTACCTTGCCTGATATCCCCCAATGTGCTGTAATTACATTTATTCTTGTGTGACTATACTGTATGGGGCACTTGTGTTTATATGAGGGTTTCACTACTTTATTACACTGACACCTCACATCTGGGCCTAATACACTACTCTGGTTGAGAAATATAAGTTACTTCCTACATAAATATACAAATAAAGTGGAATTGTAATGACTGCACATACAAAATGGAAATGGCTTTGGTTGAGGCTCAAACCGTGAATAACTACATTCAAGGCATACACTCTAACTGCTACGCAATTGCACTAGAAATTATGCTGGATGTCTAATGCTATTTAATTTATCGTGCCATTTCAGCTGGGCTAAGCATAACTAAGCAATGGACACACCCATGCAGCCACACTTAAACTTTATTGCACATGTGAAAAAGATATTTATTTGTTACGTTTTTTACAATGCACCTTTCAGAATATCCATGCTAATGCTAAACCTGTTATTCTATCAACTTTCTAGGTTTGTAGGGACAGTTGTCCCTTATGGCTTTGTCCAGATGTCTTACTCTGATGAGTTGGGAGGTGGAAATAGCAATCTCACTCTATTTAAAGTGCCGTATGGCATTTCTGATGTGCAGGGGGTGAGTGTATTGAGAAAGCACTGCTCTCAGACACACTCCCTGCACTTGTACAGAGAACCAAGTCCGTATTACAGCACGGCAGCTC
>NC_056741.1:1541799969-1542004969 GCF_019279795.1 Protopterus annectens
CCTGACACATGTTGAGGAGCTCCTTGCCAGCCTTGGGGCACCTGCCCACCCGCACACACTACACATGGCAGAGAGCATAGTGGAGGTGGATGCTACCCACACAATGGCAGAGTTGCATGCAGGTAGGGCCACAGGGCACATCAGTAGACCACTGTTGCATATCCATCTACATCTGTACAGTTAGATCATGCATATGTGAGATGACATATATATAGTCTTTTGCTGTGTAGTAGTAACAAACAGAGGTGCATAATCTGTAGTATTGTGTGCTTGTACTGTTGATGTACTGTAATGCTGCACCCACCCTGTACCAATGCCACAGCTGTGACTACTGACATCATATCTCTCACACACTTATGTAGGTCCCTTTGGTATACTTCCAAGTCAGCAGCCTGTAGCTGATGAGTATGGTGTTTGTTCAGGTTTGCCAATACACCGGTCATGTTATGACTATGGTATATTCCATGGGCACATTTAACACACCCATAATGCATGTTGCTGTTAACTGCACTGCATCACAGTGGTCACCATGATGGTGTATCTGAAGGGTATTTCAGACTCCTGCAATATAAGTAACATCCTGTTATTGCAAAATGTGTGCACAGAGATGAACATAATGGTGGGACTTGTGTGAAACATCACCCTTATACAGTGCTACAACAGTGTATATACCAGTATTACAATGGCAATTGTTACAGATCTACACTACAGCATATCACAATACTGCAGTCCACAACCCTTACAACCTGCAATGTGGTCCTAACATGAGCAATGAGTGTGTAATATGGAATCATATGTTAGGACAGCAAATATGGGGAATACATACCTTCACAAACACTGGAAATATGTGTGCATACACTCCAGATAAAATATAGTGGAAATAGATGTTGAGGTACTGATTGCATGCATTTGTCATGGAAATGCACCTTACAGCAAGTACACGTCCCCAATGTCACACCAAGAAATGGTCTGCTGTCCAAGACCTTTGGCCATCAAATGTGCCCACTTACCTGCAACAGAGGCAGCCGTGACTTGCACACAACTTACATGCCATGGCTTGGGCCCCATACCCAACAGGTAGCACCCAGGAGTTGGACATATAGCCATACCTCACCATTGCATATACCATGGCAAACAGTGCAGATAGTCATGTATGTGGTGAGGATGTATGGGACAGAAATAATGTAGGAAATAAACAGATGGCCATCCAAGACAGTTGATGTCACATGTAGCAAACTGGTCATGCATGCTGCCTAGTAACATGCCACAACACTGAGGGGGTTGCAGGAATGTCTAGCAAGTGCTAGCTGTGCAGTACCCATGTCAGCAATTGTCTGGACTCTGCAAATGTGTGGCCCATGGGTTAGGGTAATCAGATGTGACAGCTGTACCACAGGAAACATCAGGCAGGCCTCGCTACATGTAGCATATGCATAACAGAAGAGGTCCTCAAAAAGGCATGCGTTGCAATGTGTACTGGTGTACCAACACCATGTTGGAAACCTACAGACAGTATCATGTAAGATACATGTGCTGCACAACCAACACCTCACCCCACCACAGGCCCACCATCCCCATCTGTACCATGTCGGTGCGAGTGTACACTTGTATGTTTTCCATTCATTAGCTGGAATTAGGCTGCTACATGTGGTGTTCAGTGTTTGGGACACTGCAAACTGACACACATGTGTAGGCCATAGTTATCAAGCATCTGCAGAAAGACTGAAGGTGAGGAGGGGTGTCATCATGACACAACAATGCACTGCAGCAGGGATCCAAAGAATGCTATGAATGGCTGTATCTCTGCAAAGTCAGAGTCGGGAACTGGGGCAGACATAACCCTGACTCCACATCAATAGTGGCAGCAGTGTGTGAACTCCAAGAGATGTGCACATGAGTTGACCTTGCAATCATGCAGAGTTGGGGGACATGTGTAGGACAGACTGACCCTATACTGGCAAATGCAGATGGCCCATGCTAGTATACCCCTGCCAGGAATGGTGACTGCTGTAGAACACATAACAGTAGGTGCAACAAACCATCATGATAAGGGTGTGCACACATATGCACCCACAAAGTTTATACGTCTCAATCAGCATCAGCACAACTAACGCATTTGTTTGACACTGGATTTGCTTGTACAGGGCATATGTCACATAGGCTCATGTAATGTTAACATATGCAGTAATGTGGTCCCATTGCATATCAAGGAAGAGGGTGTCATATCAATAAGGGTGTGTACACTCCACATAGCCACGGTAACGTTTGATGGTTGTCAGTGTAATTGTATCGTATTGGTCATACATGCACCACTGATGATGACATCAGTAAATCAGACATCATACATTCAGAAATGACATCTGTGCACATAACATTTTAGGTATGTGTTGGACAAACACATAGGGGCTGTGAGCAGCAGAGCAGACATAACTGACACAGTAATACACATTTAGCAATGGTGTGTACACCTGTGAGGTATGGTGCACAGTATATGGCATGGTGCTGAACAGGTGCACAGCAATACTGTGTACATGTGTGCAGTGTTTTCCAGGGGAAGGGGCATGTATATATACATATATATATATATATATATATATATATATATTTATACACATATATGTTTACCATATGTCCAGAACATGGAGTGGAGTTATACCTCGGCACCAATAGTCTCAACCTCTTCAAGCAAGGGAATGTCATGTATGTATTGCAGGTATACATGTAGACTGTTACTACTGTAACAGGGGTTGTCTTAACAGACATGTTGTGTGTGGGATGTCACATCTGCTATTGACATGTACGCAATCAGTTATTGACAGACATCCTAAGGTCATCATACTACAGTACCACTGATATCACAGTAATGATCCTGTGGACCACAGCAGAGATATGACCAATAAATGTGGACAATCTGGCATGATCTGGTCAGTCCAGAGGTATACACAGATCTCCTTAGTGTGAGACATGTGGACCAAGCCTGACAATTTGGATGTTAACAGCCAGGTACATGGGTAAACCACGTAAATACTGGATTACATAGGCCCACACAGTTTATATATAATAATCAGTGGTGCAGAGGTCACATGCCCACATACTACCCACTAGTTAGTGACATACATCTGTACAGCATCCCACTGTTTTGTCAGAAATACATGACAGTTATGGTGGCCCAGCAGCAGTACATCTGGCAAATATCTGGACATAACATCACACTGGGTAATTGCACTAAGCTGCTAGGCATGTAACAAAGCACTATGCAAACTACAGGCTGACAGCCACAACACTGGCCTATATTTATTATGGGGGAATACACATGTACCTGCAAATATAGCAGGCTCTACAGGCATGTCACAGCACAGAGTAACAGACACCTGAAACTGCATACTCACAACCAATGTGAACAGAGCCACATATGGTAAGCAGCTTAATATTACAGTATATGGACTGTCTGATCAACACCATCTTCATATGTGCCACTCACACACTAACCCTCCATATACTAGGCCACAACACAGTATGGTCCGATGACTGTCTGTGGTATGGGACATGTGTGTGTTTGGCCCTACACGCATATAAGCCAATAGGGTACCATACACTGGCGCAGCATATAACAGCAGATAGAACAGTACCAAGAACAATGAAATCTACCAAAGTCTGTACACAGGCCAAGGTACGTATTCACAATACACATACTGTCGACAATCACCATAAGTACACAGACCTCACTACTGTACACACAACCACAGAATGCCCAGGTTATGTCCTCAAATCTAACCCCTATTATACATAACATGTCTAGCAGTCTGATATCTGACTGGCTTGTTATCAGGTGTTATGTTAATAAATAATGGTGTACAGAACATATGCACCTCTTACTGTATGACATATGTACAAACGTAGACAGGAGGCACAAACACTGGGCCAATATTGGCATGTTGCTGTGATAACCCTATACAATTACTGTTGTAATAGGGTTTGTTGTGACATATGTCCTGTGAGGAATATGAAGTCAGTAACTCTCATGGCTGTCACTATGTACTGACTGTAATCCTCAGACTATGCTACTGCAGTTCTAAGATAGGTGATGTGTGAGTAACAGAAGACACATAAGACTCCAAACACATGCCAGACTGCAGATAACCCTACATGTGGGAGTTTCCTCAAACACATAATACTGTCATGATAGGTATTAAATCATGTAGACTTGCTATATCCACATAAACCCTGTTAAACCAAAATTGCACCAAATGCAGAAGAGCAGCACTTACATTCTGTAGTCATGTCTAGAATATCCCCTCCTGTTTGTTGGCCTGTCTCCACAGTGTATGCTATTAGAGGTATATCCCACTACCATCTGTGATTCCATCTGCCAAACACCAACATGATGTCCTGTTCACAGTGAATGAAAAGGGCCAACACCCACATGATCTTCCTAGTTATAGAAGTGTGTTTCCATGCAATTGACTATGGGAATGTTACTACAGCTCTTCCATATGCAATCAGCTAGTGGGGGACTGCAATTCATGCACAGGCCATCAACTGATCATAAACAACACTTACAAAACACAAGCTGCTGCCTATGCATAGCAGGTGTACTTCACCACATCCACCAGAGATGGAATGAGAGAGACAGACAGAGACAAAGTAAGACAGGGAGGGGGTGGGAGAGTAAAACCTAAGCATGTTTGTGTTACACACTTACCGGTACAGGGTTTCAAACCTCTGCCTGACTATGTATTGCTAGCATATGTCTATGCAGTTATTGCATGCTCCACAGAACTTACATGTGGGGAAGCTGTCCAAAGGTATATTCAATGGTGAGTGACATCAGCAACAGTGATAAAGGAGGGATAAGGTAGGTGCAGTGCACATACCTGTCCACAAGAACAGTTGTTAAGTTCGACACAGCCACACTCTCTCAGGGACTCATACAGTTTTATCACAGTTTGCAGGATCAGGATTAGACTTCCTAACTAAGTAGTTTGCCACAGTACAGTAATATGCAGGTATCACATGCACCATAGGGGTTATCAGGATGATATATGGGCAAAGGGTATGTCAAGGTGTCTGACATCAGAAGGCATGCTCAGTAGGCCAATGGGAGGTGTAGTGAGTGTGAATGCTGTCCAAATAATTCTACTCTACACACACACACACACACACACACACACACACACGCACACACGCACACACGCACACACACACACACACACACATGCACACATGCACACACACACACACACACCAAGTCTCACAGTTGCCATGTTTGGGATTAGAACTCCTACCTAACTAGTACATCACACTACAGCATTATGTAGTTATAGCATGTGCCACAGAGCTTTCTGGGCTAGTTTTTCCCCAAAGGTGTATTTCAAAGTGACTGACATCAGCAGCTTTTCCAAGGTTGGGCAATGGAAAGTGTAGGTCATAGGTTCATAGGTTGGTACTAGGCTATCAGTCCTTGGGCCTACACGTGCCTAGCCATGACAATTTCCTGGCTATGTCTTCCCACAATATTTACTTCCCTGGACCCCTGTCTAGCAGGGCAACTGGCATGATCCCCGGGGTCAGTTTCCTATCTCCCATCCAATTGTCCAGGTTCCTTTTGAAGAGGACCAAAGAGACACTCTGCTTGACATGTATGGGCAGTCTATTCCAGAGTCTGGGGAGTCTCTGGGTCAGGAACACAACCCTCCAGCATATTCTGTTCATTGTGATGACAAGATTTGGATCCCTGGAGCATATGGCTGTGAGGGTTTGGAATTCTTTAAGTGTAGCATGTCCAACAGCTGTGGGTTTGACATGGCATGGTATGTTAAGCAGAGATTGCCTCTGAGAATACGATATGTGACAGAGTATAACTGGATGATTTTCAGATGGTCAGCATAGGGCATCAGGTTTAGGCCTGTGATTCTTTTAGTGAGGTATGTCTGCAGCCTTTCTTGTTGTTGCAGATGTCTTGTGAGGTACATACATAACAGGCAGTTGTAGTCTGTACTGTGTCTACTGAGAGATGACTACAGTGGGACAATGACCTCCTTTTTCCTAGATGTAAAGCCCTTAGTGATGAGTTGTGCCATATAGGTGGATTTCCTGACTGTTGTGGTGATGTGGTTATCAGAGATGAGACCACTGTCCACCTGTGTCCCTAAGTCTCTTATTACAATTTAGGTGATTAGTGTACTGCCACCTATGTGGTACTTCACAGGTACATGTCCCTTCCCAAAGGGGATAACTATACATTTCTTGGCATTGATCTTGAGGCCATGGCTCAGTCACCAAACATGTCTTTCTGTAAGGCCCTTCTGTAGAATATCCACATCATGTGGAGATTCAATATTAGCTCCCAGTATGCAGTCATCTGCAACTTTTGTTTGCCAGATTCCCTTACTGTTGGACTGTACTTCAGAGCAGTAGATGCCAAACAAGTGTGGTGCCAGGACTGAACCCTAAACTACTCCAGCTGTCACTTGTCTGGGGCTGGGGCTGGGGTTAGTGTCACTTACATTTACAGTGTGGGTTATGCCAGTACAGCAGTTGGCAGCCCATCGGGTGACATAGGGATTAATGGCCAGCTTGATATATTTATCTAAAATTCCAGACTGGGGGATGGTGTTGAAGGCCTTGCCGAGGTTTGGATAGGCTATGTGAACCATCTTACCCTCATCCACATCTCTGGAGACTGAGTCACAGCTGTCAGTCAGGTTGAGGTGACATGATCAGCCCTTCAGAGACCCAACCTTGTTAGAGTCCAGTGTTTGAAGGTTGGCAATGTCTTTGTCTTAGTTTCCATGATAATACATTCCATGGCCTTGCAGATCAGGCATGTCATACTGCTGGGGCTGTAGTTCCCAGGATCCAAGATGGATCCCCCCTTGTGGACTGGGATAACTGTAGCTGTGTGTCACACAGTGAGCACAAAGCCTGAGGCATGGCTATGATTAGTCATGGCACATAGGTGAGGAGCCATTTCATTTTGTAGTTCATGTAGTTCACAGCCCGGAATTTTGACTGGTCCCATGACTGCTGTTGACTTAGCCCTGGAGAGTATGTTTTTTACCTATGTGGCCATTATTAATGGAATCTGGCAATCTTTCAATGTTGAGATGGGCCCTTTCAGGGGTGGGAAGGGGTGCAGTTGTCACTGAATTGATCTGCCAGCATAGTGGCAATATCTTTGGGAGCAGTATATTTAATACCTGCCTGTTGTAGCTCAGAGCAGATCTGAGCATTGCCATTTATATTCCTGACATAGCTTGCAGTTGTCTTTGGCATATTTGGATATATTATGTTCATAACCAGCTTTGGTGGATGTTATGAGGGATCTCAGCTTCTTACTGTGGATGGTAATGCAGTATTATGCATCCTGGAAATTCCCTGTTTCTGCAACAGTTTTTTCCTTTTGTTTTACAGTATGCTTATGGCAGGGGGCCACCACATTGGCTTCATTTTCTTGGTGGGGAGTGTCTTGATTCTATATTGGATGGCACGATTCATGCACAAGTAAATGTGCTCATACAGTGCCTTCATGTAGGACTCAGCAGTCATCTTTAAAGCTACCATCTGCATGGGTGTCATGATGTTAGTCATGTCTGACATGTGTAGCATGACGTTGGCTTTGGAGATGTGTGTTATGAAAGTTTCCTTACTGGGGTGTGGGGGAGGGATGATGATTAGCTCATGGGCAGACCTGACCACCGATGGGGTGACCATAAGTGTGGAGCATTGATTTCCCATGGTGGTAATGATCAGGTCTAGGATATTTGAGCAGCTGGTGGGACTATGGGTTACTTGATCCAGGGCATTGGGAATTATGACTTTCAAGAACCATTGGGCACACATGTAGGTGCACAAGTATTTTTTCCAGTTAATGGCAGGGTAGTGTAAATCACCCAGTATTAGGATGTTTGGTTGTATCATAATATTTCCCAGTATGTTTCAAAAGCTGTAGTGGGAATCTTGCCCCATGGTGGGGGATCTGTAGCAAGCTTTACAATTTGGATTGCAGTCTGACCTAGAGTTAGTTGCACCGGGGGTATTTCAGACATATTCTGTTTGGCAAGTAGCCTGGTGGTGTGAATATCCTTGGTGAATATGGACACTCCTTCACCTTTATTGTTTTGGTGCTAGTTGAGTGGCTGACCGGTGTGGTGAGAGCTGTATCTGGTATTGCAGGGGTGCTCTTTGGAGCCTTGGATGAGGTCTCTGTTACTGCACAGATATCGATGTTCTCCATTTTTAGGTGTGCTTAGTGACAGTGAATGGCCACAAAAACATTGATTCCTACATGCAGACACAGAGTTTCACCATTGCCATGTCTGGAAATAGAACCTTTACCTAACTAGTATATCACACTACAGCATTATGCAGTTATAGGATGCACCATGGAGATTACTGGGCAACTCCTTCTCTAAAGGTGTATTTCAAAGTGAATGAAATCAGCAGGCTTACCAAAGATGGGCAATGAAAGTTGTAGTGACTGTGAATAGCCTCAAAAGTAATGATCCCAACACAGATAAACACACAAACGAAGTTTGACAGTTGCTATGTTTGGGAAGAGAATGCCTACCTAACTAGTACATCACACTGCAGCATTGCACAGTTATAGGACACACCACAGAGATTACTGGGCTACTGTTTCCCCAAAGGTGTATTTCAAAGTTAATGACATCAGCATGGTTGCCAAAGTAGGGCAATGAAAGTTGTAATGATTGTAAATTGCCTCAAAAGTATTGATTCCTACACAGATAAACACACACACAAAGTTCTACAGTTGCCATGTCTGGGAATAGAATGCCTATCTAACTAGAACATCACACTACAGCATTACGCAGTTATAAGACACACCATGGAAATTACTGGGCTAAGCCTTCCCCAAAGGCGTATTTCAAATTAAATTACATCAGCAGCCCTGCCAATGTAGGGCATTTGAAATTGCAGTGAGTGTGAATGGCCTCAAAAGTATTGATCCCTACACAGACAAACACACACAGTTGCCATGTCTGGTATTAGAACTCCTACCTAATTAATACATCACACTATAGCATTACCCAGTTATAGCATGCACCACAGAGGTTATAAGGCTACTTCTCCCCTAAAGGTGCATTTCAAGGTGAAGACATCAGAAGGGTTGCCATAGTAGGGCAATGGGGAGTGTAGTGTGTGTGCATGGGGCATTACCCATTTATCTGGAAGCAGACTCACAACACTCAGGCACACACAGGTTTATATTCCACAGGTACATGTATACAACTGCTAGATGACTACTGACTTATACAGTCATGTTACACAGTTAACACAAGCACCACAGACACTATAGTCCTGAGGGATACCAGAGGCAAATGTCTACAGTGATTGACATTTGCACATCATGGGGATTTAGCCAATTGGATGTGTGCTGGGTGGGACAGGCCTCATGATGGGAGGCTCTTTGTCACTCTCTGTCACTGTCTTCCACAAAATAATGTATGTGTAATTTTGGCCTATTATAGTGTGTTGTCTTTGGAAATATGTGTGTATTCCTATCCAATGTGTGTGCAAAGCATGACTGGTGTGTTATGAGAAGTGTATGCACAAACATCTGTGACTGTCAGATATGTATAGTCCACTGTTGTTGCTAGACATGTGAACATGCCCAATATGACCTTTCAGTATTTTGTTGTCAGGCATGGGCTTCGTTTATCTAAGTGTGGGAGCATGTCCAGTATGACCTTCTGTATTGAATGTGTGAATGCAATCCAGGTAGGTTGTACTCCAGTGCAGGCTTTTGTGTTCTACACCTACAGCTAGCAACCTGTTTCTGTGGGAAATCTGTACATCGGTTGACAATATGGGGTCAAAATGGGTAAAGGATAGTGGGTTACTGTAGGTAATTGTGTCTTTGCCACTTCTGCTACATGGTCTTAGTGTCAGCAGAGATATTCAGACATATGTATTGTTTTACACTGTGATGTTTTATGTCATCAAGTGCTGTCAGGTATACATATTTACTTGCAGTAATGTTCTGGGGAACACAGGGTGAATGCAGCTGTGTCCAGTATTGTGGTCTGCAGCCTACATATTCTTACACAATCATGCCATTCTGGAGGGGAAGCTGCAGACACTTGCTGATGGGTCTGTGTACATGGTTCAGTGCCTTGGTACAGTGGTGACTGAGGATCCCATGCTTGTACATCCATCGACGTGACAGTATGGCCATATCCTGCTGTGGCCATACCACACAGTTGTACAGATTCACACAGGTTACCGAGAGTCAGGGGTCATAATTTTGGACATTACCCCTTCACATTGTGGTTTACGAGCAGGTTTGTAGCCACCCATTCTTGTGTTTGCAGGCAGGGATAGAATGTGCACACGGTTGAGTTTCGGACTTCACACACTCCATCCCGCCCATGCTACTAAGCCTCTCTATAATTCTATCCTCTTCCAAACATTATGCAAACATTATCTGATAAGTTCCCTATAGTTATCACCTCATCCCAGCAGTAATTTGGTGTTGGTGCACAGTTCATGCAGTAGGACATGGTGGACATGTTACTGGGATTTGTCCACATGGCCTTGCATTTGGGTTCTGCGGACTGTGTTATGTTGTTATTTGGGAGTCCAAGACATAACATACATTGGCAGTACGGGTGAGAAACAGGCCTTTGGCAGAGGACTGGAGGTCTTTTGGTAGTGATGCAGGCCAGCTGCTGCAGACCGATGCATTGTGTCACTCTAACAGTCCCAGACTGAAAGACACTATATTCCCCTGGGGTGACAGGGTAGGTGTGCAAGGTGTTGATGCCAATACTTTCTGTCATTATTGATCCAGTGGTGTGGATGCTGGCAGGGTGCTGCTTACAGCTAGGAACACACCTGCATGCAACACCTGTTCTGCGTGCTGCATTCTTTGGCTATTGCCATACAGAAGTGAGGTCATATTGTACTCATTCCCAACAGCAGGGATAAGACCAGAGAGGTACCTGTGGGTGTTGTTGGGTTGAGCTGGGTGCAAGTGTGCTATGGACACTACTTGCATCTGACTCACAGGTATGCATGGGGCATTCCACTTATGTTGGCTTATGCAGGGACATCAGCTGTTTCTCAATACTTCATACCTGTGACCTTTGTGGTCTGTCAGTGTTTGGCCAGATGACATTGGTATTCCCTTCTACAAACCCAACTAATGTGCTGCTAACCTGTATGTACAATTCCAAAGGTGTGTCTACTTGACAGTAACATATTATACACTGTCTGGTGTACTTCCCCCTGTGTACTGTTTGTATGTCAGGGCCCACATTCATGCCATGTCCATCTTTCAGATGGTAACAGATATTACTTCCAAACATTTGATATGGCTTACTACTTGAATGTGTTTTGCTGGGATGCATTGTTTTTGGCACTGCAGTTGTGAGAACTTGGTCCTGTCATTGGCAGTACTGAGCAATGGCCACCAAGACAAACCTCACCATGCCTACAAACTGACCACTCTCACACAGTATACAACGCACACCAACCTAACAAATGCAGCCCTACATATTGTACACATGCTACAATCTATCCTGCTACTTTGGCCAGCTTAGGTAATCTGTGCTCCATTGTTATTATACCTAAACATACATGTTACTACATTTCTACATAGGATTGTGGGGGGGGCACACCTGACACTTGTACACATTTGCTATGACTGTACTGGTATTTCAAGTACTCCATTTTATTCTGTATTCTGACCTATCATGCTGACTTGAGGTACATCAGTGTACTACAGGTCTTAGGTTTGATTGACCTACATTTCAGTTTGAGACTTCTTACCCTTCAGAACTAACATCCCACTGCCTGACCTGTTGTGATCTGACTGCATAGGTCTGGAGGGGGGATGTTCTCCATAGCCATCAATCAAAAGCCATAGTACAGCCTTTGTTTGTGTTTGTCTATGCCTGTCATGCCGTCTGAGACTGATGTTGGGTATGTGAGCCTCCCTGACTAGCATGTGTGTGTCCTATGGACACACGTGGCCCACCACATTTCTTACAATGAGTTTTGTCACCTTGTCTAGTACTGGCTACTGTGGTGACACCAGTATTTGTTACAGATCTCATGCTGCCACTATAGGTGTCTACTATATGCTAGCATCCCATTCAGCCACCCGATGCCATTGCATGCTCACATCTATACCATAGATACAAGTAACAAAACATACTACTCCATTCAGCAATTGATAGGTAGAATGACTTACCTTGTGGCTGTGCCAGTATTGAGGATGGTGCTGGAGGGATGACTATGTTGGATGCACATAGTACACTCCCTATACATGGTTAAGCACAGGTAGTGTCATGTTTGGCATCCCTTTTACTGTATGTGCGAGTCAGAGAAAGGTGTCATTCCCTGGGTTCCTACCATGCCAGTGTATGTGCTATGGGTTGCCTCTTTGCTACAGCCTGGGCATACTGGGCACACCTCCTTCTGCCTACTGGGGCAGGATCAGGTTGTTCCTCCTCTGAGTCACTTTGTGCCTGTGCAGGCCTTGGCAATGGTGGGGGGCTGTATGGCTCTGCCCCGTGCTGTTCCTGCTGCAGCTGTTTACACAGGATCATATTGTGTAGCATGACACATGCAATGACAATTTGGGTACATGAGCTGGTGAATATTGCAAGGCTCCACCAGATGTGTCCAGGCACCGGAACCATGACATGAGCATCCCAAACACATGCTCTATTATGATTTTGGTCTGTGCATGTGCTTCATTATGGAGTTTTTGGTCAGGTGTGTGTGCATTTCTGATGGGTGTCATCAGCCACGTCTTCAGTGTGTAACCAGCATCCCCCATTAGGTGGCTGTAAGGGATGTCCCCACTGGCAAATCTCTGGTACAGTTATGTCATATGCCAGATGTGGGAGTCGTGATAGCTTTTAGGGCAGCCAGTACACACATTCATTATAATGCCCTGGGCATCGCACACAACCTGGCCATTGATGGAGAGGAAGCCCTTGCGGTTAATTTAGACCCTACCCCACTCACCGGGTGGTGCTTTGATGTGTATGTGCGTGCAGTCTATAGTACCCGTTACCTCACGGTAGTCTGCTATTTGGTGGAAGAGATGCGTATTGCTGGTCAACACTTCACGGCTGTTGTGGAAATATACGTGCTCACCGGTATGTACTGACATAGCATCCAGGAACTGGTGGAGTACCCTGGATGCTGATGCCTGTGAGCTGCCCATGATATCCCTAGCTGGCCTTTGGAAGGTACCTGTGGCTAGTATTCTTAGGCCTGCACATACCTTGGTATCCACTGGAATTGTTTCCCCTCTGTTGGTTCTCTGTGTGAGGTATGGCCGGCACAACTCAACAATTTTCTGGAGGAGGTCCCTGTCCACCCTAAAGCACTCCACTATCTCCAACTCATGTAGCTCCTGGTATGTTACCCTGGGTCTATACACTGTTCTCCTTCTCTTCACTGTGGGTTGGTCATCCGCATTCTTATCCTCACCACCCTCAGCCTCTTCCACTTGTTGATTTATGAGAGCTGCTGCAGCCCCTATCATTTTGTTGCTTTTGTTTGGTAAATTTTCCCACTTGTGTACACTGTTGATATAGAGTTTGTGGGAAAAACCAGAGTGAAAGGTGTTTGCATAGTTTATAGTGGTGTGCTAAGCTGAGCTGGGCTGCTGCCTGTGTAAATGGCTGATTCTGATACATTTCCCCTCCCAGCTATGCTAGTTCTTCTTGATTACCTTCCTACTGCTGTTTTCCCTTCCCATTGCTTTCCTGTTTAAACATAGGGGCAGGCCGCACAAACACAGTGCTCTGATGTGCATGGAGCTGCTATTTCCTTGTTTACTTTTTTTTTCTTCTTTAAAACACAATGTGCAATGTAAAGTGTGCTTGGTAGCTTCAGACACACCCCCTTGCTTAGCTCTGCTAAGCTAAGGACAAACCCGAGCCACAGAGCTGCAGTAAGCTTACAGTATGCCTGACACACCCCTCTGTGATGTCAGCTAGCTCTTATGCTTGCACCACGGTCTTCATGCAGTTGGGTGCAGGCTAGCTGTGAGGGGGGATCTGGGATTCAGTATTATCCCCCCTCATTTGCATAGGATTGCCTGCTAATGCCTAGTTACAAGTCTGACACTGAGCCTTTCCCCTTAGCAATCACTATTCACTGGCCATGTTGACTTCTGCCTGCCATTGAGTATAATGGCAAATTTGTGATTTTGGATAGAATGCTTATTTCAAGGTTTTTTTTTTTAATCTTTGGCCCAATCCCATTTGCACGCCACTGCCCTATACTTAAACATCCAAAATAGGCTAAAAAATAAAAGTTATTTCTGATATTTTTACAACTCTTTTCCATGCCAATGGCCACATATTTGGCTACTGGCATGTTTTCCACATTATATACACCCTTTATTTGGATCTGTCATGGCTTCATTTTGTAGTTTGCAGAAATGTACTCGGTTACTAACTGATTACATTTCTACAGACTACACTAGTCCTGCACGGCCGGCTGCCAGCTTCCTGGATCACAAATTCACCTCATTTGCATGTTTTTCACCTGCAAATGGGATAATTTTCATACAGGAAATGTGTCCATGCAGGAATAGTGCAGGCGCGCTTGTGCACGTCCCGGGAGCTTGTTCCTTGATCTCTTGGTAGCCATATTGTCTCCAGCAGTTCCTGCACTATTCCTGCATGCCGTGCAGAGCTTGCTGAATCCTGGGGACTGCCTGTATGCCAGCAAAAAGAAGAAATTTGGAGAACCTGAAGAAAACCAGAAAAGGTGAAGTGAAAACACTCTGTAGGATTTTGCAGTTGTTCAGCAAAAACCCTTCAAGCTTCAGCTTTGGTTTCAGAGAAAGCATCCAGTAATTTAGTTAAAAATAACTTAAGTATACTCAGAGGTGATTAAAATAAATGCAGCATTGAATGACTATATCAATAAAATAAATGCATTATTGAATGAATATATCAATTATATCAATTCAAACAACAAAATGATTACAAAAATATATGAAGCTTTAACTACTCATTCAGATAAACTGATCAGACTGCAAAAATCAGCAGTTAACAAAAAAAGCTGGCTGAATATGAGGTTTCTTAAGAGGAACTGTTTAAATAATAGTAAAGCTAGAAGACAGAGCATGCAAAGAAAACCTGCAATTTTCTGCTGTACCACAGAAACTGGAAGAAACAGACTACATTAATTTTATGAAAGCACAAATAAACAACTTGACTTTCACAGCAGAATTTGTTAATTGAAAGGGCACATTGAGTACATGCTCCAAACCTATCCATGAGAAAGCAGCCAAGATCTATATTAGTAAGCATGCAATTATACCAGCAGAAAGAGTTGACTGACAGAACTGAGGCAGATGGGAAAAGTATTAAAAACTGGAAACAGCAGAGAGTGTGTTATTGACTGTACACCAGTCCAAAAAGAAGCAAATTTATCCCAGCAATCAGGGAATATTAAGAGACAGGTGTAAGAGTTAAGCTACTGCATCCAACTGTCTTCAAAGTTTTTTTTTTTTTTTTTTTTTTTTTTGGCGGATCAGAGTTGAAGAAATAAAAGTTTATCCAAGAAAATGTGAGTTAGCAAGCAGAACTGATGGTAAGGTTTATAGAGAGACTATTCCTGTGAAACCTTTTCCAATTTTCCAAGGGAAAATGCTTGACAGACAGAAAGAGGCAAAGGAGTTGACTAGTAAAATCAACAGTAGTTTGGACTTGAAACAGAGTCTAGTGTTGGGAGATGGAGATGAACAGGAAGAAGACCAGCAACTCAGAAATTAGTGAATAAATGGAAGACTATAAATAATTTTATCACATTTGTGAAATATGGTTTTCCAAGAAATGGTGCAGTGGTGCAGCCCTAGGATTGCTGCCTCACAGCAAGACATTCTCTGGTTCGATTCTTGGCTGGAGTGTCTTCTGTGTAGAGTCTGCATGTCCTCTCCGCATCTGTGCGGGTTTGCTCCGGTTTGCTCTCATGTTACAAAAACATGCATCTGGAGCATTCTTCTGCTGAAAATTGGCTATGTTCCAAGTCAGACTTTCCCAGTTAGCAAATAAAAAAGAAACATTGGCTGAAAAATGCTGAACTTTGTTAAATATGTGGGTGGACTGTAAAATATATATCACACTTTATGTCATTAATGTTTAGACGGGCATCAAAAAATGGGTGAAATTAAGTGTAAGTGAAACCATTTTTGTTCTTATTAGTATCTATATAAAATATTTCATGACATAAACTGCATGTTATTTATAGTAAAACAGTTTTGTGGAGTGTGTACCCAGGGGTGTTTTAAATGTAGAGAGTATTTTCAGTGACTGTTGTATGTGTTAAAGATATTAAAGTAAACAAGTATTTTTTTAGTTTTAAGAAATATTAGTTTTACAGTATAACAAGAGAAAACAGTCTGGACAAAGACAAGTTTAATGTTCATAAACTGTGATCTTGCACTACTGTGTTGGGGTGTAAATATGCACTCATTGTATTACAAGTAAAATTGTGATATTTTCTATTTTTATTTTAAGGCATGAATGACTAGATTGCTATATTTGGCTCAAGCTGTAAATAGATGTTTGTGTAAGCATATAGGCTTTAAAATAAGAAAAAATGATGAAATCCTTGAAAATGACAAGCCTCTTACAGCTATAAAGATATTAGTTTGTTTGTTTTACACTGGCAAAATGTTCAGTGGAATTGAGATGCCTGGAGCTGATGGCAGCTGTACATTCTTTCCTTAGTGAAATTTAAAGACTCATTGCTGAGTACGCTTCCATGGAGACAAGCTGTCTACAGTGCAATAAGTTAATCTTGAGAATTCTGAGTATTCTTTACTAAAGGAAATGCAAAATGTAAAGGTATAATGCCAAGCAGTTCAGTGAAAAAAATTAAATTTGAAATTATGGGAAATGAATAAGAAGTAATAACCTCCCTAGGAGCCTTAATACTTTAATGCAGTTAACAGAACAGTGCACACTTTAGTTTAAGTACAGACAGTGTGCTTTTTCTTAGAGCTAAATTTAATGTTTTCTGCACACTTACAAGCTGTTTTTCATATAAGAGAGGGGGGGAATAAGAAAGGAACAGACAGCAATCAGTGTAAGAGGGAGCACAGGCTGGAGCATGCACTTTAGCATGGGTAACCTTAATTTTAGGTCAGATAATACCTGTAGGTACAGCTGTCAATTTGAGGCAATTGTTCCCTTCTCAATGGTTAAACTTCATGTTTTGAAGATGTACATAGCCTTTTGTGGGGGGGGGGGGGTTCCAAGTTAATAGGGAATGGGGTGTTTTGTAGCTAGATTTTTGTTTGAGGGTTTTCATTAAAACAAAAAGTCTTGAAAAAATATGACATACTTTTGAATGTTTTCATACAACTCACCACCACTCACAAACTATATTCCAACCCCCATGCCCTCTATTTCATCTATCTTAACCCCTTACCTCCCCAGTTGTACTCTTAGATCTGAAAACCAAAACCTCCTTAAAATCTATAAACTCCTTTGCCCTCCTGGCCAATTAAGTCTATCAGACTTGTTAAATAAACTATGGAATTCTCCCCCCATCCACTGTACTAACAAACACTCTAATTTCAAATCTCTCCTCCATTTTTACCTTACCTCAAAATGGGACTGTTCTTGCTCCCTTCCCACCTAAATTGCACAGTCTCATTCAAACCTCACTTCTATCTTGTCTACTATCACCTCTGCTCACTATCATTATTGTTAGAACAAACACTTAACTTGTATTAACACTTTATAGACTTGTATTTTTAATTATATTACCTGTATTACTTTAGACTTTATCTATATTTTAACATTTGTGTTTTTTAAATGTATCCGCCTTGATTTTGTATTTGTTATTTTAAATTGTATATTTATGCTTTTCCATACTGTATATTCCATACTTGTTTTATGTTATATTCTTTTAACTGCTTTTGGAGCTTTTCTCCCTGGGCCTCCACTGAAAATAGGCCCTGCTTGGCCCAGTGGACTTCCCCAGTCATCAAACTGGAAATACATTTTTAAATAAATGGAGATGAGAAAAACAACTGTACAAAAGACCGGACTTCCAATCATTAGTATATGCATGTAGCAAAAAAGCTTAAAATACACATTGAAAAAGTCATGTATAATAGGCGGGACAAAATAGCTTTCTATAATAATACAAGAATGTTTATGCTGTCCATATTATTCTGGAATGTGAACAGCCTTGTATAGATAAAACAGAAAGAGTACTGAATTATATTAAGAAATGCAGACTGCAAGCAGCAATGCTGCAGGAGATACAGCTGGAAGAAAATGAGTATATGAATTTGACAAAGAGAAGATTTCAGGATGTATACTCAGCAGAATATCAGGGATAGAGAAAAAGGGTAAGTAATTGCATTCATTACTAGAAGGGCTCAAATAGCAACAGATGAGCAAAACTGGATAAAAATGGCAGATTTGTGACAGTAAGGGGCTGTTGACAAGGGATTAAAATTACAATACCATATATTTATATTCCACTGAAAACTGCTATTATAGATCTTAAAGAAATTTTGGGAGAAATAATCAGATTTCATCATGGAATATTCTTTATAATGGGTCTACTTTACTTACCTAAATAGTCACATCACTGACTTTCACTTCACAGAGACGACAGGAATGAAAAACCAGAAGACCGACATATAGGACACCAACTTTCCACTTGAGGTAAGTAACTGCTTGGCCTGTTAAAAACAGAAGAATTTAAGGAATGGGTAGTGGAAATTACTCAAGAGTTATGAGGGAAGATAGAAATATCTTCAGAAATTATAGCAAATAACTGGGATAAAAAGAAAATGGAGTTTAAAAACAGAGTCAAAATAAAACCGAATGAGATATGGTTAAGAACTAATAGAAATTACTTAGGAGGCTGCCAAAGGTTAAAGTACTGAAGAATAAGGGGAATCTCACAGAGCAAGAGGGGGAGCAAATACAGAGTGCTAATGAGAAATTATGGGAGTATCAGGATAATATGCATGAATTTAGAAAGATTGTGGTTAAGCAATTACTTTTTGATAACTCCAGAGAACAAAAACTTTTACCACAGCAATTTAAACAGAACATTGAAAGGGTTGTCACCAAACTTAGTGCACCTATAACAAAAAAAAAAAAATAATGAGAGATCCTGTACTGGATTTAGAGATATTTTATAAATATTATGAACATTTGTATAAAGCATAGAATTGTGAAAATCAAGAAAGGGTTTAAATGGAAATATTTATGGAAGATTTAGTTATGCCAAGGTTAGAGGTAGACAAGGCTCAGCAACTGATAGTAAAGACAGGAGATGATGAGATAAAAACAGTGATGTATAATCAATCTTCAGGAAAATCTCTAGGAACAGATGGTATTCCTGTAGAAGTTTGGAAATTAGGATGGAAGAAAGTGAAAAAAATCTGGATGATTTTATTAGTATTTTAAAAGGAGAGGAAACATCATCATCTTAGAAGAAAACTGTGGTGGCTGTGTTACCTAAAGATGAGAAAGACCCATCAGACAGCTTCATATAGTCCCATTTCAATTTTAAACCACAATCATAAAGTATGCATGTCTATACTAGCTAAAATAATGGCAAAGGTGTTGCCAAAAGAGATAGATATGGATCATTGTGGTTTTATGGAGGGGAGGCAAACATGTGACAACATTAATGGAACAATGATGATCCAGACTGAAGCAGAATGCAAACAAATACTTCTATTGGTAGGTCTTGATATAAAGATATAATTTTACATAGCAAACTGGGATTTTATGAGTAGGGCATTAGTAGCATTTGCATTCCCTGATGCAATAATAAGGTTAATTAGAAGAATATATGAGTGTCCAGAGGCAAGAATTAATGTGGGAGGGTTTCTCTGAGATAAACTGTGTTTGAACAGAGTAACCAAGCAGTGGTGTCTTCTTTCCCTTTATTTGCTTTATATTTAGAGCCATTAGCAAAGATAATAAGGGACTCAGAAATGCAAGGACATGCTTGGCATGGTAATCAAGAAAAGTTGGCTTAATTTCCAGTACCTGACAAATCCAGAAAAGGACTTCTCAGTGTTGTGGAACATTTGACACAGTTTCAAGTATTTTGGGGATATAACATTAATGGATAAATCAAAAGCTATAGCTATAAATTATGTACCCACACATGAATTGGTTCAGCAATACCCTATTTATGGGAACATGATAAGATGAAGTATTTAGGAATGTGGAACAAAGAATCTTCTGTTATGGCAGCTAAAGAAAGACATGTGGGAATAAACTTATCAATGATATTACACAAATTGAGAAACCGGAAAATCTTATTTATAGATATGGTTAGAAAAATTTAAGCAATGAAAATGTTTTTAGTCCCTTTAGTCATGTATACAGGTCAGGCATACTTTTATCAAACCAAGGAGAAATAGTAGTCAATAATTATTAAAGAATTGAAAATATTTATTTTGGAGGGAAATATGGCAAGTGTTGAGTAGGATAAGCTGATCCTTCCAATAGATCACAATGGCTTAGGTTTGCCTGTTTTGAAGGGATGTCTTAGAACAGGAGTTTTCAAAAATAAGCAATGATAAGATTTGTAATCTGCCTTCTTCTAGGAAATGAAATTTGCTGAGCTAATGAGTAAACAACAAGATCAGGTAAGAGGACACAATGTGTGTTTAATGCCAGTTAGCAGAAAGTAGGATCACAGAGTAGTTCTTGTTATAATGTTTCTCTTTACTACCATAACAACATATAAAATTTTATAGAACTAAAGAAAAACATAGGACTGACTCAGTACCATGGCTGTTAATACAAAGTGCTTCTTTTTAAAGTTACTAAGAGTGAGGAAGCCACTGCACTGAAATGTTTCCACTCATATAATACAACATTTCAGAGCTGTGC
This sequence comes from Protopterus annectens, assembly GCF_019279795.1. NCBI lineage: Eukaryota > Metazoa > Chordata > Ceratodontiformes > Protopteridae > Protopterus > Protopterus annectens. Next base: position 1,541,820,855 of record NC_056741.1, read on the forward strand.
AGTGCAGTAGACAGCTTCCCTTTAGAGATCACATTAAGTCAAGTTAAAATATCTCCTAATTTATACCAAATGAAGATTAAAATCAACTCAATAACATTGCTACTAAATTTACTCCATTTATTGAAATTTACCCCAAGTCACAAATATGAAAAGCACTATATATCATTTTCTGGGCCTATACGCTTAACACAATATAAATAAAATGAAAAACCAAGGTCTGTTACACAATGAAGAATGAATGGTACATTTTACCAAGAAAGTAATGCACAACTGAAGATATGCATTGTATTCAATCATGTTTGCATTTAAGGTAAATTATACATTGTCTCTGATACACTATGCTGAAATTACCTCTCACAGATGCATACTTACCATCATCATACAAATGTCCATATGACCCTATTTAACCTTGAACTGATTCAGAATCCCTAACAACTCTTTACCATCTCTTAGAAACATGTTCTTAAGCTATCCATGGCCAAATACATTTCCTCCACTTCATCCTGACAACATACCCGTGTGCTTAATAAACAGCATCATACATGCTCTCACTGAACCCCTCCTTAAATTGTTTAACCTAATCTAATAGCCATTGTGATAGAATTTAAATTATTAGCTGAGACACCAGGCCTAAATGGAAGGTCTGTAAAGATGACATTTAATTTTGCTATGCCAAAATTTTTTGAAAACCTCAACTTGAATGATATAGAAATAAAGTAGAATACTATTCTTCTGCTCCAAATTCAACAATATCAAAGCTGATTAATGTATAGGCTAAATCAGTCTTCCTTAAGCTGTCTTTTATAACAGTTCCTATTACCTTGGCTGCTAGGATTTGGCATATATGTTGCAGTAACTATAATCTCCATGCACCCCTCATATCAGCTTTTACATTTTTAATGGATCTATAGGTCTGCAAATGTTTCATTACTCAGATATCTACATTTATTCTTTTGTCCATTAATTCTTCAAACTCTTTGTCTTATTTTTTGTGTATTATTTACTTCTGACTTTCACATTTATCATATATAGAACAACAGTTATTATATTTTCTGTAACATCTGCTAGCTGTATCTAACATGTTTATAATTTAGTCTATAGTTTTATACATAGCTTCACAGCACAGTCATGTAATAAAAATGCTAAGCCCTAGGTCTTAGTAAGCATCATAAAAAAAGTAGATCATTAACTCTTTGTGGGAGATGGTGTTGGTATCCAGTGTTGCCTTTTATTTGTTGCTGAAACTCTTTACACAGTACTCATCATTCTTCATATTGATTACAAGGCAAGCTTAAACACTCAGCACTGTTAATGTTTTGGCTAGAATGTTTGATCACAATCTCAGATTCACTCACTTGAATGCAAGTTGTATATCCAACAAGATTAAAAAGAATAGAACAGTCTGGAAGAACCAACCTGGGGTTGGCTGATTATTTACACAATTGTAGAGCATGACAATGTAGGATGGGAGCAAATAGTTTATGCTGGCTCCCCCATCCTGGAAAGATGGAAATGGTTGTCCTGGTCAGACAGAATAATTCCATTGTGAATGGAAACTTGTACAATAATAGTGGACACAAGGCAAGGGATGTTAACTTGGGGCCCTGAACGAGTGATGGTAGCCATTATAGGCAAGTGTGCAGGAGCATGCACAGATAAAAGGACAGCATCATTGATACAGGTGCTCACATCATCCACCAATGGTGTGGGGTTAGGAACCTACAAACCTAATGAAAAACTCCTGATAACTGCATATATATGATGGCTTCTGAAGAAGGGAGTGTTGCTGGCTTATAGGCAAAAGGGATGAAATAATATGGAAAAAATACAGAAACCTAGAATCAAAAGCTATGGAACAGGCAAAGACATTGGTTGTCCTGGGTGTCAACTTATGTGAGGCACTGAACAGTTTAATACTTTGCAAACTGTCAATGTGTAATTAGAATTGGCTACTGAAAGCATGTAAACTGTCAAAATGCTTTCTTTTAAAGGAAACAATGTATTATTAGGTTGCCACATAATAGCACATTGCTGTATTAAAAAATATGACATTCTGAAAGATGTCATTAAGAAATACTTAATGTGATTCTTTATAAACAGTGGAATGGGTTGCTAAATAGTGCATTTTCTGAGGCATCATACTTCTTCCTTTGACTGGGCCTAAACTCTTATATATGATTGTGATATTTTGGCTATTTATTAATCTTAGTTTAAGCTTGACCTCATGACTTTGCCCTTGACATCTCAACATTTTTATCAGTTCAGAAGCAACAGGACATTTACCTGAGATTGTTTAAAAGTGCACCTATTTGTAAAAGGCCCTGACCATCTAATTTGCTGCAATAAAGTAACAGTTTATCCTTTTAATTAAAAAAATAATGGTGCAAATTGTTCTTGTAATAACATTAAATTCTTCATTTGTGTATATACTCTATGGCTAAATGGCCCTTGTGCCTTATTTACCTCTATGTGCACACTATTAAAGCAAAATAACCTAATCATTCTTGACTTTAATATTAACAGGAACAGTGATTTAAACCATTAAGATTTTCCAAACATCAAGAGTTTGGCCTTATACAAAACATTTTATGATTACTAGATATAATGGCACCTTTAGTGCTGGAACTATTCTAGAATAGATTCTAACCACTTTATCTGATCATTACATTTCATTTCATATTCTCCAAGATGACTTAAGCGGCTACTTTGCTAAGTTCTTCAGCTGAACATTCAAACAAGAACATAGCATTCAGTCATGATATCTGGTAGACCCTTCCCATCCTGTAAGTTGGAAACACATGTCATGACAGATTGGTTCTCAGTTCTCAGTTCCCAAGACGTTAACTGAGCCTTGATTCACTTCCACTGCATTCTACTGAAAATTCTATATAACATTCCAAGAACCAAAAAAAATCCCAAAACGCTTCTTATAGCTGGCTGTCTTCTCAGGTCACCCCATTTTGCAAGATTTCTTCTTGTTTCAAGTTGGTCATTCAAAGTACATTTAATGGTGCTGGAGTATGAAAATGTACTCCACGGAAGTGAGATTGGAAGAAGATTAACTGAAACACTGTCAGCAGAACCAAAAGTAGGGATGATAATAAGAGATGTTAACACTGTCTAAAATTAAAGATGCTTGAACTGCTGTACAAGGGAATTTGCATGATCTGAGGCATTTATCAGGACTGCTGGTTGGATATTCTAGAAGACTGGAGGTCTAGAGGTGAAGGAGATGAAGTACTTGAGATGGGTAATAGGATGTACACTGTGGAACAGACAAATAAGTGAGGGTATAAGAGTAGAAGCCAAAGTACCTCAATTGCAGAAAAGATAAAAGAAAAGATATTATAGTGCTTCAGCCACATGTGCACAAATGCAAAAGACAATCTGGTGCAGAAAATTATGGGACAGACAGGAAGAAGGCAAAAGGAAACAAGGGCGTTTGGCAAAGAGGTGGATGGATTGAGTGAGAGAAGATATGCAACAATCAGGCATGAGTCTTAAAGAAGGCTGGAGAGTGACATTGAAAAGAGATAGATGGTGACGATTGATATGACACCCTGACTCCCATGTAGAAAATGGGAAAAAGGACATGATGATGATGATTTGAAACAATGGAGAGAAGTATATACTGGATCTCTTACTATTGATGTGGCTTACTAGAGATTATGATAAATAATAAGTGTATAATTCACTGAATAATTTTATAGCCAGTAATTTAAATAAATTACTTTTCCCCGGTAACACAATCCCAGATTCATTTTTCATTTTAAGACCACAATTGTGCTGCAAATGGCCATAAGTAAGTACTTAATAAAAAAATGGAGAGGGCAAATTTTTGTTGTTTGTAATGCAAGATATTAGAAGTTTAATTGTACAAGTAATAAGATTATTTTCATGAACTGAATATTGTAAAACTTGCAAGATCAATGCAAGAATGGCAGTGACTTACAACAGGTTGATTTGGTATAGAGCATTAATTTAAAAACAGGTTTATATTGTAAGGTTTCTGAATGACTTTCATGTTTAAACTGTTCACCAAAAGTATATGATAAAAAGAGTCATAGATATTCCAAGGCCACTGAGTCTCATGACCATTCTTGACTTCTCATTACCCTTCCTCAGGCCGCACCTCCTTTCTTCAGGAGAGTCATACCAGTCAATTATGAGTCAATTTTTGGATACCCATCCAGTCATCTAGATTATGTTTAAAATAAGATAGTGAGTCACACTGCTTAACATTCAGGAAACATTTATTCAAGAGGTTTTCTGTGGTACTGGATTATAAACCCACCCCTCAACTTTGTCTTATTTATCTGTTGTTGAAGATTTAAATCCCTGGTTCTTGTATTGGTAGACATACAGGACCTGTAGAGAAACAGGAGGTCCGGGAAAGGGGCCTTTAATAATTCAGTAAACAAGACAGAGATGTCTCATCAAAAGCCTGTAATAAATTAAATAAAGGGATATAGCTTCCAGCCTCTCTTGGTAGCTCAGAAACATTAGGCCTGTGATCTTTTTGGTTAGGGACCTTTGGAGCCTTTCATATTGCTTGATATGTTTTGTGAGATACAGCCCAAAAGGATTATCATACTTGATAACTGGCTTGATCAATGCTGGAAATAAGGGAGTGATTGCCTTTTAAGACCTGCATTATATCTTTGTAACAATTAGCTGAGCTAAATAAAAGTATTTCCTCACAACCACTGTCACATCATGCTCTAAAGAGATGGAGCTATCAACCCTAGTACCTAGGTCCACTGCTAAATTTTCATTTTGTAGAGGTGTATTATATACACAGTATGATGGGGGGAGGAGTTGTCTATGAAAAGTGAGGATACTAAATGTTTTAGAAGTTACTTTAAGATCATTCTTAGTTCAACAAGAGTTATTAAGGAGAGTTCATTATGGAGGGCTGGATGTCATGGGGTGACATACTGGAATCATGGCATCATAGGAATTGACAGGGAACTGAGCCTTGCAACAATTTACTCCATGCCTGTACCCACCCTCTGACAGGAACTCGTCTCTCAAAGAGGGCCAGACCAGTAAAGCCACTGGTGAAATTTTGTTAATCCCCATCCAAATGACAAATTCCCATTTGAAGCAAGATATTGTATAACGCTGCCTATTACAATGGTGGGAGAGGAGCTATGCTATGAACCAATCTCTCTATCTTTTTTCTGTTTATCTGCTGGAGAAGATTTATTTTCCTTATTCTGGTATTTGTGGCATTATTAAATTCATGGAGATACAGACGATACTGAACAACTGGATCACTAATAGCTTGGAAGGCAGTGCATAAATCTCCCCTCAGCAGTATGAATAAAGGGAAAGTGTTCCAGTCTTTTCTTGTGGGTTAGGTTTTTTAAACCAGAGCTCTTCTTTGTTAGGAACCTCTGGGTCTAACAGGCTTAATCAATGATGAATATAATGAGACAATTACCTCCTAGGTTATTTAAGATATATCCCATTCGTCTAGAAGGACTTTCTGACAACTGTCATTACATGATGATTAAAGGAGAAGAAACAATCAGTTATATATCAAGGTCTCAACAATATTCTCATTTTGGAGTGGGCAATTTTCTATTTCATTTACTGGGGAGAGGGTGGTTTATCAAATGTGACTACATTATACTTTCTAGCATTTAATGAAAGCCTGTTGTTAACATGCCATGCATTTACATGTGTAAGATATTGTTGCAGGGCTTGTTTGTCAGAAGGTAACTTGACAATGACTCTCAGTTTGCAGTCATCTGAAAAACTGGTCAGCCAAAGGTCTTGGTCTGTTGTCTGGAGGATGGAAAAGTAAATGACACACAAAATGGATTCCAGCATAGAGCCCTGTGGAATACTACTGTTTGCCTTCATACTTTTTGATGAGACACTGGCTACCCACATAGTATGGTTTCTGTCTCTCAGCGAATTTGCTACCAAACCGGGTTTATTTAAATTACTAACTACAGGGTGTAGAACCAAATAACTTGGCCAAGTCAAGGCATTGTGCACAACTTTGCTACTGTTAACAGCAGCCAAGTTCTCGCAGACATTTACCAGATTCATTAGACGGGATTTACCCGGAACAAAGTTAGACTGTTACAAGTCTAACCTGATGAGATTTTAAATGTCATAGTTAATCAAGTCAATTATGATGTGATTCATACCTTTGCATTTGAGAATCCCCAGCCTAGTGTGCTTGTAATTCCCAGTGTCAGTGGTATGGCATCACCATTGCAATGCTCCAGACTTTGGCGATGAAGCCAGTGGATAAACTCAGGTTGAACAGTTTATGGTGTCCCTCTGCCAAAGCTTGCTTAGTAATGCCTATTAAACAGCCAGGTATGTTATTTGGCCACAATGGAGGCATACCTCTCAACCTCTTAGCACAGCAAATCTGGACAAAGCCTAATATAATAGGGGAAAGGGGGCCAAAGGCCAAAAAATAGGAACACATTTTGAATATTACTCTTATGAACTTAGAAAGTAGATAGAATAATAGGATTTGTGTTAGCATACATTTTCTGAGGGATATAAACTCTTTACCACATATATATGTCACTATTTAGTGACTTCAATCCTCTATGATTTGCTAGAAAACCACACATTCTATGAGGAACTGACTAAAAACAGGAGGCAAATATCTGAACATCCTGCAAAAATCTGGAAGGTTGAAAGGTATGCATGGAGGAAGTGTTTTTATTCTTTGAGACCAACTTTAGGACATGATTCATGGTGATGACAGTGGACAAAGGGCTTCAGGGATAAGTGGGGTTTGAATAGTAGTTTCCAGGTGAAATAGGCACTGAATTTATTAGCTAGTATGTTGACAGCATCTACAGGATCAGATGGTGATATCTTGAATACATTCTGGGCAATGTTGAGTGTTATTTTTTAGTTTCCTAAAATAACTAAAGGATTTGTAATTGCGCTTAGCTTTAGATGCCAACTTCAGCTCATGGATTACATTAGTATTTCTAATAGTTATTTTTACGTTTATATGTAATTTTTAATATTATCTTTTATTTGAGGATTTTTTAGATTTTATGTTCATTGGTCAACCAATAGGGTGGTTTACCTTTAAACTGCCCATTACATTTAGATTTGGTGAGTTCAGTAATTTCATAAATTTATCTAAGTGGGCATAAGACATGTTGGTGCATTTAGAGAAGGATTATGGTGTAGGTATAAGAGTTCAGAAGGAAAAAGCTTATATTTAAGAAGAAAACCTTCAGATTAATTAGGTATTTACACCTCTCACAGATGAAATTATTATTTCTGAGTATAAGTTAATTATCTATGAACATAAGGCAGTTTGTACACTGGGTAACTAGTGCTAAAAGGCTGCCAATGGAGGTGAAACTATCAAGCTGAACTTCCATGCTGTCTGATGCTTAGGTGCTTATATAAGTAGAAAAAATACAGCACTAAGCAGGTAGGAAAATATGAAAGCAAAGGTATGTAAAACTTTAGCAATCAAAGGAGAGGAACTTGCTTATTTATTTCATTAGTGTTTCCTAGCAAGAGCTGATGATATGAGAGTGAGTGGGCAATTTATAAATATATAGAAAGGGCAGGTAACTCAAGAGCTGCTGAGTTTAAAAGAGCAATAAAGATAGACTTGTATTCTGACTCTAAGGAATACAGTGGGAGGGCAACAGTGTTTAAATAGCTTAAGGAGAGAGATTTCCTAAAATTATACTTATGTGCTTACTGACAACTGTCAATAAAACAAGAGTAGGAAAAAACTGTTGTTAATTTATCATAAGGCGTGAACAACAGATACATCGACTTTAAAAACACAACGTGAAAAGGTTAGGTGGATGGAAACATTTTTAGTGAATTTTAGCTGATTGACCTGTAATAATAAATGGGTAATTGCATCCCTTTCTAAAACCCATCTGAATCTGTTTACTTTATACTTCTACAAGAAAAAGAAGGGCAGCACAATCTTAAGTGTATACAGTTGATACAAGTAGCAACCTGCTCAGCAGTGAATGAAAGCAGGGGTTTAAGTTATACTGTATTTTCTTTTGAGTAATCTAATAGGCAGACATAACTAAATGGTTGAAAGGTAAGAGGTGTATGACAAGGGCAGTGAAAGTCATTACATTCTTCATGAAGATGTGAGTCACTTGGTTTGTTAATTTAAGTTGATACATATTGCTGAGTATCGTTCTGAGAAGGGTTAAATCCCTCCCAGATTTTTCTCATGAGTCCTATATCCTAACTCTCTTAAAGCAATCACAAGTCCTAAACAAGCCTGACTTTCAACCACCACATTAGAAAGAAACTAAGGTTTAATACCAACAATTGAATCAGTTAAATGGCAAAAGCAGTACAGCTATTTACCTGTATTACTAATATAGGCTTTAAGACCTTAGCTAAAGAAGATTTAGACTATTAAAATGTATTAAAAATCGATCAAGATATAGAAAATCTCCACTTACCTTTGCTGTTGAATTTACTGGAATTATCGCAAAATTATATAAAGTGCAGTTACAGCAGGGATGGTCTGATGTTTGAAGACTAATGTTGAGCATTGAACTAAGTATAGGGGTTGCCTGATGTAGTTAAGCATTCATTCTGTCTGCAGGGGAATAATATAAGATTATTAAAAGATAATTATGTGTGGAATTTGAAATGACAATAAATAATTATATAATTATTAAGAAACTGAATGTGAACATGGTGAACTGAATAATAATGATTAATCTGATTATAATGCTGTACTTTTATCAATTGTACCTCTTGAGAAGTCAACCATCCCAGCTAATTAATATGTTGGTAATGCGGCTTTAAGAGTTGACCCAGTCGCCAGGGATTTGGGTATGCACATAAACAGTAACTTTACCTTTGGCCACCACATAGTCACAGTGGTGAGTAAATCCTTTTATGTTGTTCAATTTATAAGTAAGGGCATGGCATCTAGGTTGAAATAGGTCATTATCCCACTGTGCTGTGCCCTTATCATCAGACCAATCATAGAGCACAATGCTCCCTTCAGTATGTACCTGACCAGGCATAGGCAGCAACTAGAGCAACTTCAGAGGTTCATTACAAAAAGAATTCAAGGCATAACAAACCTGCCTTATGCAGATTACCTTAAAGCCCTTTCTCTCTATTCAGTTTCCTATAGATTTCTCAGACGTGATCTTTGTCTAGCTTACAAGATATCCTCATACCCACACTTATGAATCTCCTGCATATTTGTAAGTCAAACAGTACCAGAAACACATGGCCTAGGGACCTTAATTTTATCTGTGATTTAAACAGAATATGCTGGAGATAGATACATGTCCCAGAGAATGCCTCTCCTATAGAACAGACATTTCATCCATGCAAAGCTGAGTATGTCTAGTACCCAGTTTAAGGACAACCTAGACAGGTGGATGGGGAATACGAAATTTACATCTGGCCTGGTAACCATTTCCATTATGGACAGAGGTTGCTTATAAATGCCTGGCCCTCGATGCCCTATTTGGATACAGGATGTCATTATTCTTTCAGGAAAACTTGGCTAGGCTTAGAAAGGACCCTGGTCATTAGCCTAGTAACTATCTATGAATCTATAAAACTAAATTGTATAGGAAATATAAATTTAGAGTTAGATTCATCCCTTAATTAATTTGAAGTACCTTGACAACTGATTTAAAGTACAAGGTTGGGTTTCGGTGTCAGAAAATAATTATTCGTATCTCGGACTGCTGCTATAAATAAGTTCTAATTATGGAAGCAGATGACAAATGCAACAACATTGATGATTATCAGGTACGTTGCAGTTTGAGTATAAATGGTCAGATTGTAGACGGTTAGTATACTTAGATATGTTGATGATCAGAATGATCATAGCACAAAAATTTGAGGCAGTGTTAAAGATATTACTGCCATTATGATAGCAGATACATAAAAAAAAAGGTGAAAGGATGTCTGGTGGGACAGTTAAATGCAAAACTGTTAATGATAGGTTAAATCAAAGTAAACTGCAATCCCTTTTGGTTGTTCATATAATTTCTATTAAAAAAATCTTAATAATCTTGACCTGAAGGGGCAGCTATAGTGGAATGAGGTCTGCTTTAAACTGCATGATGTAGTAATGAGCGAGAATAATTTCTGATATGATAATGGGTTAATTTCCCCCTTTTTAAAGCCTAGTTGAGCCTGTTTGCTTTGTATGCATGAAGAACAAAGGAAGGCAGCGTAATTATAAGAACATACTCTTGATGTAAGCAGCTTTCTGTTCAGCAGTGAATGAAAGTAGTAAGTATTTTTTTTTTTGTGTTTCCTGTTGTGTAATCTAATGTTTAGATGTAACAAATGTGATGGAAGAGAGTAGGTGTATCAGATAGGTAGTGAAAGTCATGGCATGCTTGAAGAAGATGAAAGTGAGTCACTTAATTTGTTAATTTGATGCGTATCATTCAGTATTGCCCTGAGAAAAGTTATGCCTCCTGCTGATCCTTCCTCATGAATGCTAGCTGTAACTCTATCCCTGCCCCTAACAGCAACCCAGGACATAACTTGAACTTTCAAAGAACTCTTTATTGAACAGTAACAGTATTCAGACACATTATTTCTAATAGTAATGATACATTTTCACTTTTTATTTATGTTGGTGTATTTTTAGCTTGGTAAACTTAGTTTTGGGGACTGTGTTTTTCAAATAATATAGGACTTGGTGATAAGTTTTCTTTTTTATTGCCTTTCATGATTTTTTACATTGGTGTTTTTAGGCATAAGTATATTTGTATGTAAGTCGATCTAATGAACATTAGATCGACTTACACAGAATAAACACCAGTTCATCAATCTCAAAATATTAACAAGCCAGTGTACATCTTCAGGGGCATAACCCTGGAACATCACAACTAAAAACATAAAAACACATCCTCATGCACCCTAACTTAAGTATACCACCTTCAAGATCACTCAATACCAGAGAAAGGCCATATTCCCCAACCAAATACTTTATTAATCTTGCACCATTCTGTTTATCAGCTTTCCTGTCACCAAAATGTCACACCCAGGAAAACTGTCAACATTTCTGCTACCAGTTTCATTTCAGAACATGGTGCAGACTAAGTGCACCAACCCCTACTCCAATGGTAATTTGATATTATGATATTCCTGCTTTACTGGGAAAGGTTAGTTTGCTTTTTATTTCTTGTATTTTGTATTACTTTATTCCCTTTTTCTATTTTGTATACTGTGATTTGTTTTCTTTACACTGTGTTTACTTGTATTTGGCTTTTAACAGCATAGTAACACTTGAAAAGAGACACAGCTCTGTCTCTTGTGAGTCAGACAGAAATTAGAACAGGTCAATTAAGGAGTTACACATAAGTTAGAACAGGTCAGTTAAGGTTAATCACCTGTGAACTGAGGATGTGGAGCTAGGAACTAAACCTTCTATTTAGTGGGTAAAATAAAACAATTCAGAGCTTTACTGGAAAGGCTCACCCAGACTCTGCCACGACGGAAAGGTTAGTTTGCTTTTTATTCCTTGTATTTTGTATTACTTTATTTCCTTTTTCAATTTTGTATACTGTGATTTGTTTTCTTTACACTGTGTTTTACTTGTATTCTGCTTTTAACTGCATATTAAAACTTGAAAAGAGACCACAGCTCTGTCTCTTGTGAGTGAGACAGAATTTTTCCTACCCTCCCAACCTGTTGTGTTCTTAAACACCACTGTCTTTCTAGTTGCCTGCCCATTATGATAATTTGACCATATATCTTGTTCCCTCTCTTTTTTCACTGGCTGGTGCGAGTAAGCACAAGATTGTCATTTTATGAAATCACTCCCCTTCAACTATTTAAACTTTTTGGACATCCTATTGTATTCTGTAGTACCAAAAATTAAAAGTGCCTACCCCTTTCAATCTGTCTTGCTCTTTTAAAAGTAGTGGCACTCCAATAAAACTTACATTTTTACACAGCTAAAACTTAAGTTACCCACTTTCATATCTAACTGCTTAGTGCATACTGCAGTGTTTAGGATAAACCTTTTTTCTCATCTTACCTTTAAGCATCCATTGCAAGACCACCAGTTATTGCAGAGCCCACATTCTGCCTCTCAGTAGTCATCTTGGGATTAGTGCTTCTGTTTTCTCCTGGTAAGAGAAGGAGCTCAGGGACATTATTTCCTGGAGACTAATGATCACCAGAAAGCCTAATAACTGCTTTATAGGTTACAGCTTGGAATCTGTGCTTATATTCTGATCCTGGTGAGAGAAGGAGCAGAGTACATTGATTCCTGACTGCTTCTGGTTGGAGAGTGAGTGTCTGTGCTTAACGTACCTGACTGGTCAGATTGCTATTCAAGGCATCTACCAGAAAAAGGCTACAGACCTAGAGACCCTTGGTTCATCTGGGACAAGACTATGGATCACCAAGCAGGCTGTGGTCTGCTTCTCTTATTGGGAATGGTGCTAACATTTTGCTTCTGATGAGAGAAGAAGTAAAGGAGCATTGTATCCCAACAGAGTGAAGCTGTGGTGAGACCAGCATTAGTAGTAGCCAGGCAGTAGCCATTCATTTTATCCCCCTCTCTTCATCATTCTTGACAAGCTAATCTTTGTTTTTAGTAAGTACTGCTTGGGTAAGTACTGCTTGGTTTGTTTCTAACTTCAGAATATCTGCCTAAATACTTCATTCCTTAATTTTCAGAGTCCATGTATTAATTTCCCCTGAAGTGTTTGGCAGTGCTTTGTACATAGACACCTTCAGTGATATTTTTCCTTAAAAGCACAATTTAAATTTCTCCAATATCTAGTTGCACACAGGATAACTAGTATGCAGTAAAAGGCACTGTCCACATAGTTGCAAACTGGATACTCCTGGCAGTGATTGATATTCTCACTCCAACTGTCTAATCAATAAAAAAGGGTCTGTAGCCTTTACTGACTTGGTGGACATGGGCATCCTGAGACAATGTACAAATTGCCTCATGTTTACTGACAATCAGTTAATTCTCAAACAAAGTAATATGATATGTGAGAGATGTATTTACACAACATCATAGGAGGCAAAGCTCTCACATAAAAGTACTCCTAATGTCAATAAGGTTATCAGTAGTACACACGCTGCACCCATCAGGCACAATTCAAAGCAGACATATAGACCCACATCTGCTGAAACACTTACATGTAACCTTCCTAAACCACAAAGACCTCCTAGATGAAGTGCACATAACAAATTCCTTCACCAGCCCCAAATGTATGCTTTCAAAAAACACCCATATCAACACATAGAGCTGCATCTCTTGGAGCCTCTACCTCTAAGCCAATAAGGCAAGTCACCACACAATCTAACATACTAGTCACAGGAGACTCCATCATGAGACACACTGATGTCCTTCTCACCAGGCTGAATAAGGAGAAAGTTATGGTCAGTTGCTTATCAGGGGCTAGGATTCACCACATTATGCATGCACTCAGGTCATTGGACCACAATTAAAAAGTAAAGAAATGGAGACCAATTGCCCAAATAGTCCAACCAGCACAAATCCAAGCAGAGCAATTGTAAAAGAAGGGCTCGACTCCTTTGTATCACGCAACACAGTTTATTCCACAAAAAAGTTCCTAAATCACCAAACACATAAACGCTATTCACAGTACCCTGCGTTTTCGTTTCAGATGACTTCCTCAGATAGAAATAAAATGCATACCTACAACACGCCCAACAATATATATCCTCTACCCTAATTAGCTAATAATTAATAAAACAATTAAATATTTAAATTGCTCAACTTTAAAATGTACATTAAATAACCCATACATACTGGAAAAAAATGGAACTTTCCAAAAAATACATAATAACTAGTGTAAATAAAGTACATAAAACACCTTCCTTAAAACTCCATTCAAAAAACATACATTTTAAAAATACTTTTAAAAATACATTTTAAAATACATTTTAAAATGCTCATAAACTTACAAAGTTTGTGGCCAATAGCACCATCTAGTGTTGAGAAGAGGTTTTGCTCAACAGGACAAACCACAATAAAAACATCATTAAATTTTAAACAGTTCCAGTAGGCTAGTAGAAAACAGAAGGCATTTTCAAACATTAATCGAACAGTTAAAAGAACTAAAGTTTTGCTGCTCTCAGCTTTAGGACCGGGGCAAGGGAAACTGCATCATTCAAACCTGGGAACTTATTAGCTTCCAATGATAGTTGCTACAATAATTCTTTATATTCTATAGACGTTTGCCATGGACCACCCCTTACATCTTTTTGCACCACTTCTAAAACAAAAAAGCTAAACTTTGCTTCCTGACAACTTTTTTTGTGTCTATACAGTGCATTGTTAGTGCATTTAGTCCTAATCTCATAATTGTGCTCATATATTCTATTTTTCAAATTCCTTTCCGATTTACCCACATAAAATGCATCACAGTGGTCGCACAATGCTAAATACACTATCCCACTAGTATCACAATTCGCAAATTGTCTACTCTGGATCAGCCTATCCCTACTAACAATAAGGATGATCTCCTTTGTACAAATGTGTGGGCACTGAGAACATCGTCCACATTTAAAAGTTCCTACTTTCCCATCTCTGAATATGTTCACCTCATTTTTGCCCTCCAAAATGGTCTTTAAACTTTTACCCCTTCGGTAAGTACATTTCAGTGGCACTTCAGAAATGCCCTCAAGGTCCAAGATTTCACGAAACCTATTCCATTCATCTTCTAAATTTTTTCTTATTCTAACTCCATCACCATTATAGTCCACTACAAAATTACTTTCTCCTTCATATTTATCTACTTTTGGTTTTACCCCATTCAATCCTGCTCTATCTCCCAAAATGGGTTTAAATTTGTCCTGTCTTGCTACCCTATCCTCATTCTCTATCATCTCCACAAGGTTAGTGGGGTAACCCCTATCCCTAACATTTCGCGTAACTTTCTACACTCGTCATCAAAATCACACTCTCTTGATGTCATGCGGCTTCCCCTTACATATTGTCCCTTAACAATACCTTTCTTCTGGTGGTAGGGGTGGGCACTATTGAAAGCTAAGTAGGAATTCGAGAAGGTTTCCTTCCTATATATTTTAGAAAAGAAACCTTCTTCACCCTTTCCAATGGAAATGTCCAAATAATTTAAAATATCCATATCACATTTGTACATAAAATCCAAAAAAAATCAGTAGACTCTGAAATGTAATTATAGAAAGCAGAAAATTCCTCCTCTGAACCTACCCATAAGAAACACATATCATCCAAAAAACGCTTATAAAACTTCCAACATTGAGAGTATTTGGAATTAATAATATATCTATCTTCCCAGGCGGACAAAATAATATTAGCATATGTGGGGGCACATCTCGCCCCCATAGCTACCCCCTGAATCTGCTTAAAAAACTCTCCTTCATAATGAATAAAATTATTACTTAATACTAAATCCATTAACTTTAGAATAAGATAAAAATCATTATTGCTAAATTTACCATATTTTAACAGTGCTTCTTCAAACCATTTCATACCTTCTTCATAAGGTATTGATGAAAATAGGTCCACAATATCGATGGTAATGAAAATAATATTCTCATCATAAATTTCTTGTGTTAAATTCCGCAACAAATCCCAAGAATCATTAACTACTCCTTGCCCTTCCAAAGCTAAGCCCTTTAATTTAACATCCAAACACCTGGCCAGGGGTGCAGTCACTGAACCCTCTGAGGCTACTATGTGTCTCATTGGGGGATTTTCAACATTCTTATGCACCTTTGGCACACCAAAGATGGTAGGCACTTTTGGTTTTTCTACATGAAGATACTTAAAAGTTTGTAAATCTATTGAGCCTTCCAACAATAAATCATTTAAAACTAGATATATTTTTCTATTTCCTATATTAATTTAATTAATCGAGACTCTAACATATCTGTCTGAGTTCTCCAGAATATCCATCATTTTCGCTTCATATATAATATGATCCATAATGACAGTTCCTCCCCCTTTGTCTGGTTTCATAACTCTTAGTGAGGTGTCATCCCTTATTTCTCTTAATAAATTATTCTCTTCCTTGGTAAGATTATGAATAATTCTATTCTTAAAAAGCTCGGTCCTTAATTTTTTTTCCATTAGAACTTCGAAATTTTTTAATTGTGGATGCAAGGGTGGGTTATATGTGCTCTTTCTACTTAAACCATCAGTTTTCAGACCATGGGTATTCTGTCCTTGGAATAAAAGCTTACATTTTTTCTTTCTTAAAAATAATTTTAAATCTATTAAAACGTTACTAATGTCCGCCTTCCTACTAGGTACAAATTTAGATCCTTTTGATAGAAGGGAAAAATAAACTTCATTTAATTCCTTGTTACTATAGTTATATATAGTGTAACCTTTGTACCTACTAAGGCAAGCTTCCAACACTATAGAATCTTCAGTAAGAACTGGTTCAGAACTACATGGGTCTAGCCGTTCCACTGTTGGAATCCATTGTTGTTGCTGTTGTTGCCCCTCCCTCCCCCGTACCCCCATATTTGTAGATTTTTTGATAATTGTTTTTTATTCTTTATGATCTTCTTAAAGGAGGGTACTCGGAAAAATCATTAATATTACCTATCCCTTCCGCTGCTTCATATGTCCCACTTCTCGAGGGCTCGTTCTGTCTCCAATCCTTCTCATACACATAATTGTTCCTATAAGTAAATTCCCTAGGCTTGGGATAACAAACCTTGTCCTTATATTCCTTAATATCTCTTTCTAGTTTTCTGCTTTTCCGTCCATAAGCATTTCTTATACTGTTTTCAATTCTATTTAATGTATCATAGTATTTCCTTTGACTTTCCTCAATTGAAAATAGCAAATCTTCTGTTATTTTATGGTTAATTCCTTCAATTCTACTATATAAACATTCCATTTCCCTATCATTTTCTCTTATTATAGCTTTCAAAATTTCAAACCCACAGTTATCAAAAATACCTAACAATTCCTGGTGGAACTCACTCCTCTCCTTCACTTTGTTGGGATATTTACACACTCTTAAACCCTTTGGTACAATTTTTAGCCTCAAACATTCTTTAAGGTATGCATTCTCCATTTCTGTGTTCTTATACTTAAATAACATTTCATCCAACATTTTTACATTACTATCATAAGTTAAATTGCTGTCACCCTCAGATGATAAGGGTACTTTTTTATCTTTAAAACAGTATTTTAATTGTACAATGCTTTTAAAGTCAGTTTTGTACCTCTGTCCATACCGTTTCTGACCGTTGGTAGTATTACCCACGTTCTTGCTACCCGGTACATCCGCACTAACATCGTTCTGGTTAGTCCTAAAGATCGATGGTGTTTCTTGACAAGGAGCTCCAGTCCCCAAATCTAGATTAGGTCTAGTGGTTTTACTAAAAACCACTGCCATGGGTACGCTTTTCGCGCCAATTTCCTTTCTCGCAAACATTTCCTGGTTCCCGGAACACCGGGTGATGACGTCAATAGGGACTGGCTAGTGGGCATCAACAGCTTGATTAGCTGCGACAATTGGTTGGTTAATCTGTCGATCTTTTCCAAATCACCACCTCTCCCCTGGGTACCTTGTACAGATGTCGTAGCCTCCTCTGTTTCCATCCCAAAACGAACCAAAAGTAAAAAGTAAAGAAATGGAGACCAATTGCCCAATTAGTCCAACCAGCACAAATTCAAGCAGAGCAACTGTAAAAGAAGGGCTCGACTCCTTTGTATCACGCAACACAGTTTATTCCACAAAAAAGCTCCTAAATCACCAAACACATAAATGCTATTCACAGTACCCTGCGTTTTTGTTTCAAATGACTTCCTCAGATGGAAACAAAATGCATACCTACAACACGCCCAACCATATATATCCTCTACCCTAATTAGCTAATAATTAATAAAACAATTAAATATTTAAATTGCTCAACTTTAAAATGTACATGAAATAACCCATACATACTGGAAAAAAAATGGAACTTTCCAAAAAATACATAATAACTAGTGTAAATAAAGTACATAAAACACCTTCCTTAAAACTCCATTCAAAAAACATACATTTTAAAAATACTTTTAAAAATACATTTTAAAATACATTTTAAAATGCTCATAAACTTACAAAGTTTGTGGCCAATAGCACCATCTAGTGTTGAGAAGAGGTTTTGCTCAACAGGACAAACCACATTAAAAACATCATTAAATTTTAAACAGTTCCAGTAGGCTAGTAGAAAACAGAAGGCATTTTCAAACATTAATCGAACAGTTAAAAGAACTAAAGTTGTGCTGCTCTCAGCTTTAGGGCCGGGGCAAGGGAAACTGCATCATTCAAACCTGGGAACTTATTAGCTTCCAATGATAGTTGCTACAATAATTCTTTATATTCTATAGACGTTTGCCATGGACCACCCCTTACATCTTTTTGCACCACTTCTAAAACAAAAAAGCTAAACTTTGCTTCCTGACAATTTTTTTTGTGTCTATACAGTGCATTGTTAGTGCATTTAGTCCTAACCTCATAATTGTGCTCATATATTCTATTTTTCAAATTCCTTTTCGATTTACCCACATAAAATGCATCACAGTGGTCGCACAACGCTAAATACACTATCCCACTAGTATCACAATTCACAGATTGTCTACTCTGGATCACCCTATCCCTACTAACAATAAGGATGATCTCCTTTGTACAAATGTGTGGGCACTGAGAACATCGTCCACATTTAAAATTTCCTACTTTCCCATCTCTGAATATGTTCACCTCATTTTTGCCCTCCAAAATGGTCTTTAAACTTTTACCCCTTTGGTAAGTACATTTCAGTGGCACTTCAAAAATGCCCTCAAGGTCTGAGATTTCACCAAACCTATTCCATTCATCTTCTAAAATGTTTTTATTCTAACTCCATCACCATTATAGTCCACTACAAAATTACTTTCTCCTTCATATTTATCTACTTTTAGTTTTACCCCATTCAATCCTGCTCTATCTCCCAAAATGGGTTTAAATTTGTCCTGTCTTGCTACCCTAACCTCATTCTCTATCGTCTCCACAAGGTTAGTGGGGTAACCCCTATCCCTAACATTTCGCGTAACTTTCTACACTCGTCATCAAAATCACACTCTCTTGATGTCATGCGGCTTCCCCTTACATATTGTCCCTTAACAATACCTTTCTTCTGGTGGTAGGGGTGGGCACTATTGAAAGCTAAGTAGGAATTCGAGAAGGTTTCCTTCCTATATATTTTAGAAAAGAAACCTTCTTCACCCTTTCCAATGGAAATGTCCAAATAATTTAAAATATTCATATCACATTTGTACGTAAAATCCAAAAAATCAGTAGACTCTGAAATGTAATTATAGAAAGCAGAAAATTCCTCCTCTGAACCTACCCATAAGAAACACATATCATCCAAAAACCGCTTATAAAACTTCCAAAATTGAGTGTATTTGGAATTATTTGGTATTGTTAAGGGACAATATGTAACATTGTTAAACGGGACTACAAGTGACATGCAGGATTAACATAAAAATTTGCATGGCATGTATTTGGAAAAGCACTCACTATGGTCATCCTCAAAGATAATCATACTGTGAAGTATATAGCAGTCAGAAGAAGTTTCACATTTGAAGACATAAAAAGAAAACAGTATGTGCTGATCAATGCTTATAAAAAGAAAACAGTATGTGCTGATCAATGCTTGTTTACATCATATGGGTAGAATGTTATGAAGCAACACTGTTACTAGTTTTATTTATGGCTGCAACTTGTTTCTATTTAGCGCTTACTAATAGAATAGTCTCTGCAAACCACATAGTGCACATGCTGGTGAATAGCTCAAGGAAGATTTCTTGCCTTAGCGTTGCCTTGTCATCTTCTGATTTTTCAGTCTGCAGACTTTAGACTAACTGAGGTTCTATGAATGTTTGGAGCATCTAATACTTTATTTCAGAAACATCCTTTGCCAAATGGGACATTTTGAGACTCATGGACCAGTCACAGTCTAATACTGGATTTATACAGCCCACATTTCAATGGCAAGCTTTAATCTTGCATTATCAGAACCACTCCAGTGGCAGCTACAGTCTGTAACTCAGCTAGAAACCAGAACACACTTTCACTTCCTATTATAGCTTACAAACTTTTTAAAAGACTGGGAAGCTCTATACTTCCTAAAGCCAGCACTTCACTGATATTCCATTTTTTATCTGTCCAAGCTGGTGCCCTTTTTCAGCACTACAACAGATCAGATGTAATAATTGTAAATATTGTTCTTCATGGCTCCTACTTGAGCTAGGCAGATTGTATAGTAACCATATATATATATATATATATATATATATATATATATATATATATATATATATACATATGCATCCTAACTGTATCATCTACCATAGGA
The DNA here is from genome assembly GCF_019279795.1 of Protopterus annectens. NCBI lineage: Eukaryota > Metazoa > Chordata > Ceratodontiformes > Protopteridae > Protopterus > Protopterus annectens. The sequence goes on from NC_056741.1 coordinate 1,541,841,213, forward strand.
AAAATTCTCCTTTGGATGATCTGAGTTAACTTTAAGTCAGTAACAGTTCTCTTTTGTTTTGTAGTTTTTTTACTTCAGGCTCTCTAGGCTGCACAACATTGATGTAATATATTCATCTTTTAACCACTTAGTACTTCTATAAGTTAAAACAAAACTACTCAGTGAAGGCGCGGAGAAAGAGGCTTGTCTCTAAAAAGTTTTAAGGTTGAGACTCCCCTCTTTCAGGATTTTCAGCCCCATCACCTAGTACTTTGCATTACTTATGATAGCAGTAAAGTTTATATTTCTAGTATACATGTCCAAAACAGAGGTATCATCATTAAACACAGTTGGGTCAAACTGAAAGTCATGTCTGAATCTACATTTCACACACCAGCCTTACATTTATTTTCCAAGTAGATACTAAAGATACACAGCTTCAGTGGTTTTGACTATCAAAGGTTTTCTCTGCATTTGCATGTGTGCATCTAATTTATCTTTGTGAGGCAGTAATCTTCAAGAAGCTTGACTGATGTACCTCCATCTCGTTACTTCTTATCACTCATAAAATTGCCAAGTGATTTCTTAAAAATAGACTGGCATGCTTTACTTAAAGCATGAGTGACAGATTGTTCCACAATCTGGATAGATGCTGTCAGAAGTTAAATTTCCTTTTCCCCACTGTTTATATTTAGCCTGAAAAAGTTAGCTTTCTAGCAATACCTTTCACTTTGTGTTTTAAGCAGTGTGTTGCAAAAACAACTGGTTCCAGCAACACGTAGATAACTATTAACAAAACACAGATTATCTGTCAGGACCTAAGAGAGAAAAGAGAGAGCAAGAGAGAGAGAGAGAGAGAGAGAGAGAGAGAGAGATCCATTAACATACTTTGACATTTTAAATGTTGAGTTGTACTGTTTTCGTTGTGAGAAGTGTTTGAATTTTTTTCTGTAGTTGTTTCATTAACTAATAAAACAAAGCTGCAATGTACTCTGTAACTCCCTTTGCAAATTAGTGTTTTATTGACTTTTATTTTTTTCTCTACATCATTATGATTTTTATTTTATTATATTAGAAGAGCTGTCCTAATAATAATCTTTCTTAACCACTGTCATGAGACTATTATTTGCAGCAAGCTAATCTGTGTTGCATATCTGAGCAACAAAATGAGTGGAAATAGCTATTCTATTGATCCTTACACACTAAGGAAAATACTTTTTAAGTCACAAATAAGACTTATGTTGCTTGCAAATAATAACTGTTTTGAATTTCAACTGGTTTGTGGCTCCTATACTGGCATTTTGTGCCACTCTAGAATTGTGCTGTGTTTGAATAATTTTGTGACACCCAAGCCTGCATTCTTGAATCATTTCCCTTATTAACGCCTTGCATCATCATACTATAATATGAAATTATTACAGTGTGTTTGTAGATTTGTGAGACCTGTGCCTGTATTTTTGAATTATTTTGCCTGTACACTTTAACCGCCTTGCATCTTCATCAGACTGAATATATAACAGTTGGAATTGTGCTTTAGTCTTCATTACTCTGCTGTGTGTTTAATAGCTGATGTTTTAACATATTAGCAGCACCCACTGTATTACTGAGTCATTTTTGCCTTGTTTGTTGATTCAGTCACAGTACCTGCATTTATATTGTTTCATTGAGTTCTCTAATTCTTGCAGTACTTTTGTCTTAATAGTACCTGAATGTTAGTTCGATATGCATAGATGTGCCCCTATATTTAGGACACTGTATAGCACATTATAGCAAAGATAAAAGACTAAAAGTGAGAAATCTGTAGTACTTTTTTAAATTTTAACTGTTACTACCTCTAATCTAAAAAGGAGACCACTGTATAACTCCTGAGTAGTGTGTTGTTCTCCCTTGGATAGAAAACTGTGTATTGCATAGAAGCTGCCTATTCCTATATGCCCTAGGAGACGTGATCTCCAAACGGGAATTCTGCATACAACCTCCATCACTTCGTTTTTAAACTTTGAATATTTTCTTTCATTTTTTCTCCCACACTTCTGACATTATGACATAGCAATCTTCCGTAATATGCATCTATGCCAAGTCTGACTGCATTGAGTGTCTTAAGGCAATGTGCCTCTGTCTCATGCTATCTAACTGCCCATTACTACTTCCTACAATAACACAGTCTCTGAGTGATGTAATTACTTAACCTGAAGTTGAAACACTATGATCAGGTTACTGCTGGTAAACACCTCACTTCCACAGTGCTACAGCCGTCAATGCTTATCATCAGATCGTTAGCCTAGTATGAGGCTGTTAAATAACATTCCAATGTCTCCTACAGTGCACACAAGAAAATCTCAGCACACTGTGCATGATGCAACATATTTTCCCACATCCAGCAGCACTGCATCTGCACATAGTTCCTAAACTAGTTATAAACAAGACATGCAGAAGCTCAAAAGGCTATCAATGCCCCACTATCAAGCAGGGCAATACCCTAATCATTGGAGGCACTCCTGTATACTATACTGATGCCACACTCACCAGCCTAGGCAAGAACAAAATGACCATGAGCTGCCTATCCATGGATAGAAATTAAGATGTTACAGGGGCCCTGAGGGCCCTTAAGACTGAAAAACACATGTACTAACTAATGGTGCTACACCCTAAAACACATGCAGAGAGGTACGGTAGGATTTTGTATGCATGTGTTAAAGGCAAGAGAGAGACAGGTCTTGAATAGCATCCTGTCTTCCCCAAGAATGATGCCAAGTATCAAGATAATTAGCTTCAACAATTGTCTCAGTAGATGGTGCCATACAAAGTGGATCTAGTAATTGTGAACCTGGGATGAGATGGTACATAAGGCATCCTACTTTGGCAAGGATTACTAACATCTCAACTCAACAGCATTCTCTAGAGCCTCCTTTCTCTTTGTTTCAAACTTTTATTTAGTATCCCACTGCTGTCATTTTGCTGTGGTAGACATTTCTGTAGTACTTTCTGTCTAAAATAGTGTAACTAGTAGCTGTAGCATAGTCCAGACTCAGGGTTGCTGTTTTTGGGCCTGCTTGTTTGATTGTAGTGGCTGTTTGTTCTGAGCACATTTTCCAGGCCATCTTGGATTAGAAAGGGCCCTTCTGCACTCTAGTGAGAGGATTGTGCTGATTAATCCCTGGCTGGTAAAGGATGGCTGGCCTAGGGCTTGTAGTAAGTACATCTCTGGTTCATTTGACCTTTTTAAAGTTGTTTTAGGTTTTTAACCTTCTGGTATTTAACCCCCACCCTGAGTGGGTTTCTGCTTGTTTGCTCATCATGCAGCACTAAGGACTGCTGTGCAATTGTGCGTCATAGCCGGACAGTTAATTTTGACAAATTTTCCCTTAGATAACAGCTGTATCACAGCAGTGTAGTTCCTCATCTTTAGCACATTTGCAGGCAAACAGGCAGTATTAGTGAAGCTGTGTAAGCACCCTATTGTAATAATGGCCTCAAGGGTTTTTCTGTGGCCCTGCTATACCTACTAGTATAGCATTTACTTAGCCTCTGAGGTATTAACACAACTCGCCCACTAGTTATTACTATGTGTGACCCTTTCCCACCATATTCCTGTTTCTGACCATATAAATTCACCTAGCATTATGAACAGACAATTTCTCAGAGTTTCTGCAGCCAGCTTGGTTGAAATGGGCATCCTGAGGCAGTGTAGCAACTGCCTCAGGTATACAGACAACACTCTACCTCTAGTGCACACAAACTCAATATGTGAGAGAAGCAACTATATTAAAAACCTTAAATCCTTGCTCTCTCACATGCCAGTCAATACAACTGACATGGAGCGGGTTGTCAGCATGCACACCTATCCACCAATTCCACCCAAACCCACATCACACATACCTACATACGTGGAGGTCCTCACCACAAACTTACCTAAGCACCAGAGACCTCCCAAACACAAACACAAGCACAATATACATAATACTTCCTCTGCAGAACACATAGGAGACTCCATCATGAGACACACAGATGTGCCTCTCACCAGACTGGATACGGAGAAGGTCATGGTCAGCTGTCTGTCAGGTGCCAGGATCCAGCATATCACACATGCACTCAAGTTCTCAACAACAGGTACTGTTATGATTCTGTCATAGTGCATATTGTTGTGAAAAACTTGAGACGTATCTCTCTGGACTATATGAAGAGTGACATGACTGAGCTCTCAGACTACATGTCTCAGGCAGGTATGCCCCCAGCCCTAAGCAGCATTTTATCTTCACCTAGGATGATGCCTCAATACAAACAGAAAATTGTTGACTTTAATAACTGGCAGATTTTTTGGTGTCATTCTAAGGGGATCCAGTATCTGTCTGCTGGGATGACATGATCGACAGACCTCGATGATTTGCCAGAGATGGTCTTCATCTGTCACCCCTGGCATTTTGGCTATTGGCTAACGCTCTTGCCACCCTCATAGTGCCTATTTAGGCAGTGTCAAAATGACAAAATTCCTGATGTAAAATTACCAACCAAAGCAACCTTAAGGTCATGCTGCTGAATGCTAGTAGTCTTAACATGAAACTGAACTCACTGGAGGCAGTCCTCACCTTGAAGGATGCAGGCATTCATGCAGTCACAGAGACCTATTTCAAGGCTGTGGAGAGCACCCCAGCCATACCAGGTTACAACTCTTTCCACACTTTCAGACCACAAACTGAATACAAGAAAACTAAAGGAGGTGGTCTATCAATATTTATCAATGATAAATACACCTCCAGATTGGTCAAACAGTATGACACCCTAGGGATATTTCAGGTGCAACTAATTGTTGGCAGGACACCTATTCAAGTAATTGCCAGCTACAGAACCCCCTCCATGTATCAGGACACCCACTCTGCCTATTTGTATCAACTTGAGTCTATCAAGATACACCTTAACACCGTAGTTTTGGGTGACTTTAACTACCCTAGCATTGACTGGGTGAATTACTCATGCTCAAACTCACCTGCCCAAAGGTTCCTTGACTTTGCCAACTCTGACTCCAGTGCCCTGGACCAGCTGGTTGGCACCACCACCAGGGGTGCCAACATCCTGGACCTGGTACTTACAAATATGGGAGACCACTGTAACTCCACCACTGTGAGTTCATCCCTGGTGAGATCTGACCACAAATCAGTCTCATTTGAGGAAAATATCACAACTGACTCTCCCATAGCAGCAAATAGACTAAAAAACTTCTCCAAAGCAGATTATAACCTCTTACGGCATGGTATAAATAGCTTCATTGCACCTCTCCCCTCAGAGAGAACTTGTAACTATGTTGAGGTCTACACCAATGCCCTATACAAGCATCTGTATAACTGCATTGACCTGACAGTACCTGTTAGGACCAAAACAAGCTCTTCAAGGAAAAGCAAACCTGCCTGGTGGACAACCACCATTAACAGGCTTTACAATAAAAGGAAGAAGCTGCTGTCCAAGAGTAAGAGGGAGCAGGCTGTAAAATGGAGACACTCCTGCTTCAGCTTAAATAAGCAAATAAGACTTCTTATGAAGTCGTCCAAGGCAAACTATGAATCCAAGTTAAATTTCCTCAACCAAGGACAACCATAAGGTGTTCTTTAGTTACATCTGTAACCTAAAAGGTAAGGCTCAGATTTCCACCAAACTGGTAGTTAATGGCAACACATAAACTGAGCCAGTGGACATAGCCTACCTGCTAGCCAACAGGTTCGGCGAAAACATCACTGCCCCATTCCTGCCACATGTATTTCATGACATCCCTACCACCTGCCCCGTATCTCTAAAGACTAGGTCATAAATGTCCTCTCTGAGACCACACAGCATCAATGGGATCTGATAACATCCCAGGCTGCATCTTACATTGGCTCAAGCAAGAATTAGCATCACCATTGGCTACTCTTTTCAATCACAGTATAAGCACTGGCTTCATCCCAGCTGAATGGAAAACAGCCACTGTTATCACCCTGCACAAAGGTGGTGCTTCTACTGACTCTGGGAACTACAGACCTATTAGGCTGATTAGCCTTATCTGCAAGGCCATGAAGAGAATCATTATGGACCTTATCAACAAAGATATAGTTAATCTCTAAACACTAGATCCTACCCAGTTTGGATTTGTCAAGGGGAGATCTTGCTTGTTAAACCTGGTAGACTTTTTTGAGACAGTCACAAGGGCCCTGGACAGGGGGAAATCTGTGCATACAGCCTCCCTAGAACTGGCCAAAGCATTTGACACTATCCCTCACTCATTATTGACAAACTCCCCCAGCTAGACATCAACCCTTATATCATAAGGCGGGTTGTGAACTGGCTCTCTGATAGAATCCGTACAGTCAAAATAGGGGAATCCACCTCCAACAGCAGATCCATTATCAGTGGTGTTCCACAGAGATCGGTCCTGGGACCTCTACTGTTTGGAATCTATCTCTCCGAAGTACAAGCTAAAACTAAGGGACTGTGGCTGACAAAGTTCGTTGATGACTGCAAACTGGGTGCTGTCATAGAATCTCCAAATGATGTCAACATCCTTCAAGAAGGTCTTACTCAAACAAATGATTTGGTGCCAAAGTCATGATCCCAAACTCAGTGCAAAAAATGTATTATCATCCCTTTCAGCAAGAACAATGTTCCTGCAAATAACAACATCAATGGCAATTACCCTAAGTACACACTCAGTGGTAAGATATTTGGGCACTCAAGTTGGCAGCAACCTTGCCTTTGATCACCATGTCTCCAGAGTAGTAAGAAGGGCATTCTATATGGCTGACCTCATAAGTAAGGGCATTGCCTCAAGAAAAAGTGAAATGATCACCTCCCTGTACTCTTCACTCATTAGGCCAATAATTGAGTTCAATGCCCCTTTTGGCATGTGCCTTTCAAAGCACCTGAAGCAATTGGAGAGACCACAAAGGTTCCTCACAAAGAAAATTCATGGTCTTCAGCAGCTATCCTGTGTGGATCATCTGAAATCACTGTCACTTTATTCCGTTTCATACAGACTACTCAGAGGAAATGCTGCATATCCACAAGGTGAATGGCACATGGGTTACTCACTCAAAAGACCTGAACCTGGTATGTGACATCAATGGAACCTGCTGGAGGGACAGATTTGTCTCCCAGTGGTTACCACACCTTTGGAATTGACTCCCTCTTCACATCAAACAGAGCACCTCATTAGCCCTCTTCAAACACAACCTGGACGATTGGATGGGTAACCATAAATTCACTCTGGGGGCTCCACCTGTGTCACTCTTGGACAGGGGCAAGGGCAATAGGTGCTGATCATGGTAACAAGGGTAAAATTTGGCTAGGCTTGTAAGTGCCTTGGGCCATTAGTCTAGTAACTTCCTATGGATCATATGATCTCTGGTATGACAGATTTTAAGTCCTAACAAAGACATTTTTGTGCAGAATAGTACCTTTCTGGGGAAGGGTTCAATTGCTGGGCATTTAAACCTAGCAAATTCAGAACATTCACTTCCCACGCATTCCAACATAGCAAATTCAGGTCCAGATAACATTGAAGGGGTGCTACTCAATGTCAGGTGTCTTAATAGAAAGATTTTACTAACAGGCACTCTTGGAACTTGCACACTTCCTCATCTGTGTGGTTACTGAGATCTGCTTTCAGTGTAGTGTAGTGCAGTGAAATGAAAACACTCCCTTTATACAGTGGTTAAGTGACTATCAAGCTTCTAGAGAGAGGAATATTTGTTTTTGTTAGAGAACCCATAAGCTCATTTTAACATTGCCTGCAATCCTAACTTAAAGCTCATAAAATTCCAAATTACACTCAGCAAAACCATTTCTTCTTACAGATCCTCATGCATACCTCCAGAGGACCATGATACCTACCTCACTGGCTTGAAGGGTTCACTGTCCAACTAAACACTCATGTTAGTAACTTTAACTACCTAAACATTGATTGGCATACTTACACTGCAATATATATACATATATAAACACACACACACACACACACACACGCACACGCACACACACACACACACACACACACACACACACACACACACACACACACACACACACACACACACACACACACCTACCTCTCTACCTACCTATCTATAGAGGGAGGTAGTCATCATTTTTGAAGGGTCCAAGCACTCTTGATGTTGTTGTATCTTTTGGCTTTTCCCGGTTAGGGGTTGCCACAGCGGAACTCCGGTCTGCTAATGATTGGCAGTAGATTTTTACGTACCAAGTTACCAGCCCTGATGCACAACCTTCAACGAAGTTACGCCCATTCATGCATGTCTCCACACAGAAGACACTTTAGCTGAGAATCGAACAGGACAACGTCTTACTGTGAGGTGACAACGCTACCGCAGCACCACCACCGCAGTACGGTCCAAGCACTCTTGATCTGGCTCTTAATAACTTATTCCCAACCCACACCTGACCCTATGCCATTACATCCCTATATCCTCAGTAACATATGACTTACAAATCAGTTATCTCTTACCTTTAGGCCTTTAGGAACCTCCCCTGAATCACACATGCTGGCCGTTATGTGCTTTTCTAAGGTTAACTAATTGCAGCTCTTAAAGCAAGTTTCCCAAGTAACCTTATCCATGAATCTGGTTAAAAATTCACTTTCTTTCATCTCTGACTAATACCAGTACCTTTATTTTATTTTATATATCCTTTGTTGAATGTGTTAATGCCACTAGGGTTAGTAGGCTTTTTTCATGGGAGACATGAGTTGGTATTTGTACTACTACTTGGGGAAATTTGGCCAGGGCATTGGGAAACTTCCCCTACTTCTTTCAATAAGTGCCATAGAGTCTTTTACTTCACCTGAGCTACTGCCAATTCAGGTAGAGGTGACCTATGTTGAACATCCCATCTAAAGGGAGATACACTAAGGAGTGCAGCAACCCCTTTATGCTGGGCTACAGTATCAGTAATCCATTATCTTGTTGGGGTTGGGATTGGGAAGGGTGGCCTAATGGTTAAGGTGTTTGCCTTACAAAAAACAAGGTGCAAGGTTTTCGTCTCACAAGGGCTACGCTTAAAATGGCTCACAAGGGCAGTTAGCTTAGTACTAATCTATGAACCTATTGTCTGGGTCTAGAACCCACAACTTTCTGCACCAAAGGCATGTGTGCTATAGGTTGCGTCACCTCAGAAGTTGCAGAGAAATCAGCTCCCATTCATTTTAAATAAAATATATTTGAGAAGAAATCCTTGTGCTAGAACATTTGTAGCAATAGACTATATAATAAAGGAAGAAAAATCCTGAACAGCTATAAACTATAAAAAAAATCCGTTTCTCCCTCCCTCAGAAATGTACTAAAATGGACAAGTGAAGATCTTGACAACACCATTAGGAAGGATAAAGCTGACATGAGCTTAACATAGACACAGATTCCATACAGAATTATAAATTTCTCTTCAGCTATAGTAGAAAACTAAGAAATGATGGCCAGCAATGCAGCCAGTGAATTGGTCCAAAGCAACTGCACCACTCACGGAGACCCAAAGGACATAGTGGATGTCTTGGCAGTTCAGATTTTAACCTGCCCACCCTTATCATACCTCCCTTGATCACTTCTTCAAGACCCCTACCAAATCACTGTAGTACAAGTCCTAGAATTTCTATCCAAGGCTAAAAGAAAGTAGGATAGATATATATCTCTCTATATATATATATATATATAAAGCTCAGTATGAACTCAATGTATCCACAAAGTCCATAGGGACTTATGAATTCCTCTGCATAGGTACTTAATAGACTGTTGCTATGTGAGGATTTTCATAAGCCTAGACCTGCATTCCCATGGTAATTCAACTTTAGTTGTGTTAGGAAATTACAAAATGATAACCAGCAATGTACTAAATTTGTGAACTTTACCACCACTATCTCTGACCTAAAGGACATAATTGATGGCTTGGCAATACAACCTATTTCAAATTTTGCTCTGCCCACCCATATTATCCCTCCCACTATCACTGCTTATAATAACCCTACCAAATCATAATGGAACATGTACTAGAACGTTTACCAAAAGTTAAAGTAATTCCTCTGTGGGAGACTGACAATATACTGGACACATCCTCATCAGGGCTAAATATGATGTATCTTAACTCCTTCTCAGTCTTTTCAACCTTAGTCTAACCATGATTTTTTTTTCTGAATCCTTGAAAAATGCTACTATGATGCTTTTACATAAAAGTATTTATTCTTCTGACCTCTGCAGCTACTGGCCCACCAGCTTCACTGGCCTTAGAGTGAATAATATCTGTATTCCTGGCTGCAGACATAGTCAGCATTACTGAGCTTTGTCCAAATACGTCTGGATTTGTGAAGGGTAGATGCTGTCTCCTAATCATAGTACCTTTGTTTGAAGAAGTCAAGGAGGATGTGGACAATGGTCTTTCATTGCATACTGCTTATCTCAATCTGAATATAAACTGTTACTTTGTCTGTTGGATTGCAAATTGCCTATCTAACAGAATTCAAATTGTAAAAGCTGTAGGTACCCCTTTAGAATATAAAACTTTAACTAGGGGTATCCCACATGTTCAGTATTAAGACCTCTCCTTTTTGGCATCTATCTAGGAATGTAGCAGTTCACGTTTACTGACAACTGCAAACTGACTACTATTATTTAAACCATTCTAGGATGGATGTGACTATGTCCACATCTGATTTTTCGATAGTAGTCTTCTTCTAAGAAAAAATTACAATGTCATGCTGTCAGGTAATCAAAACATTCCGTTTTCATTTCATATCGATAATTGTCAAAACTGACATATAGTTTATACACACACACACACACACACACACACACACACATATATATATATATATATATATATATATATATATATATATATGTGCATATATATGGGTCTACCTGAAAACACCGACAATCAAAAACACCGACAACGAGATAACCGACACCACAAAACTGAAAGTTCAAAAACACGAAACTTCACATGCCCAACAAACCACAATCCCAACAATCAACAAAACAAAACAAATACCTTTTCCGTAAAACACACACACAACACAAGCACACCAAAAACCTTACAAACCTACACTAAACCTTACATACACAACTATCTATGCACTAACCTTAACCCAAACCCTAACCCTAAGGTCCATCACTATCGCACACTCATCTAACCTGCGCCCTAACCCTAACTCACTTAACCCGCCCCTAACCCTAAAGTCTGTCACTATCGCACACTTACTTTACCTGCACCCTAACCCTAACTCACTTAACCAACCCCTAACCTTAAAGTCTGTCACTATCACACACTTACCTTACCCACACCCTGACCATAACGTCCTTCACTATCACACACTTACCTTAACATGTCACTGTTCTCAGTGCCGGGATTTTCAATCATCAGTCATCTCCATTGTCGATCTTCCCGTGTCGGTTATCTCGTTGTCGGCGTTGTCAGCGTTTGGTGTTTTCAGGTAGACCCATATATATATATATATATATATATATATATATATATATATATATATATATACACATATATATATATGTATGTATGTTTACAAATCCTTCAGATCTAACAATGTCATTATTGTACTATACTAATCTCCTTTTAGCCCTGTTATTAAATATATATCTCTTTATAGCATATACCAAACAAACTAGAAGATACAAAGAGATTAGAATCTTCAACTACTCTTGTATTCTGTAGCATATTGGTTCATTCCTAGTGAACTATGTCTGCAGCCTATTGGTTCATTCCTGGTGACTTCTGTCTAGCATTCCATACCACAAATGATCCAGATCTTTTTGACCTTCAGTATATTAGCAGGATCAGACATATACCAAACTCTTGTATATATTACCTTAATTTGCTCAAACAAATTAACAAATCTTTCTCAAGAGACAGATTCACAGCTTTACATGTTCCCTGTATATTGAAAAGGCTTCTACATTTCAAGATAGCCGTACTATGGCCAATGTCAAACCAGACATGAATGAATAAATAGGCACAAATTCACCCCAGGGATTACTTGTATGGCCCTCATAGGCAAAGACTATGCATTGGTATCAGTGTATTTTTTTAAGTGTGTTTAAGGACTTGGCACCTTTTCTTAAGATTGTTTAAGAGCTAGGTACCTCATGGTCCCAGTGACTGCTTGCCTATGTTGCTAGGTCAGACAACCATTGCATCTAGAGTGGACTAAAAGGGTTTCTCACACTGCAGTCATTTGTATATTTTTATACCAAAAGACAGTTGCTCACTTTTACCTTTGAAAAGAAGATACAAATAGCATATGCTGCTTATCATAAGAATGCTGCTTAGGGTTGTGGATATATCGGATATATCTTGCATATTAAGAAATATTGCTGGAAAGTCATAAATACAATTTCAGTAGTGGGCATTTCTCATAAAACCCTCACTAGAAATGACTACCATAGCCATGAACTTATTTGCTCAAGTATCAAGGAAAAAGCCAAAAATAATGGCATGACAAATGCAAAAGAGTATGGGGCAACTTTTGCATTTTACTTTGATTTCCATAAAAAAAGAATAATAAAATAACACATTTTACATCAACAGTACTCTGTACTCTTTGAAGCATGAAATTTGAATGTATAGTGACAACAATCGTTCTTACTACCAGTCACATGTCCATTAGAGCTGATAACACATTACTCTTATGCCAAATTCATTTATTTGTTTCTAGTTTTCTTCTTGTTTAACTTCTGAGTTAATGATGTGTATGTTGTATCACTATCTGTTGTCCTGTATGCAGTTCCTTTTTGGGGGGCCAGATTTTTCTGGGTTCACTATTTCTCTCCTGCATGTGAACTAATTACTGAGATATGCCAGCTGCCTATAACTGCAGTACATGCTTAAGCAGAGAAATAACTGACTATAACTTTTCTGACAGCTTTCTAGCCTCAGCTGGATAAATACTGATATATTATGCTCAGGGCCACTGCATGTATCAGGAGTAATGAACAGTCTGTCAGAACAAGTGGAAGTCAGTAATATAAAATTTATATTTCTTTGGCCTATGTTCTGTCATTTCTGTTGTTTTTAGTGGGACTAGTGAGGGCAGATAAGTTGGCAAAAGAAAAGATGTACATCCTGCTCTAAAACTGCTGTGGGTGACTTGATGATATGACACAGATTGCTCTGCCTTAAGTTACTTTTTCTTATAGGTAAAGTTATGAGTTCAGCATCTATTGATAATATGCACTCGCTATTCACTATTAGCAGCCACATGGAATCCAGAGAAGTCTGTATATTAACTTCACTGTACTGATCTAATCCTGCTGTACCTCCCTCACCTTTCACCAGAAAGGAATACATTGCAAAACTTGAATTATGTTCTCTACCTGCCTGCACTCTTCAATGACTCCCACATTCACAAAGTAAAAAGCAGTTCATGGTGTCTATTGTTCTCTGCAACATCTTTTGTTAGCAGCTCTAAACTAACTTTAAAAGAAATGTAGTATTTATTCAAGCATAAAATTTAAATTAGGGTAAATTATCTCTGAAGCATAAATACATTTTCAATGCTGAGAAGCCTAAAAGGCTCTGAGGAGGCTGAGAGCACAAGATGATGATTTTAATATAATCAGAGTTTGCTGAGATGCACAACCATGGAAGTGATAACTAGCTCGGCTGAATCTTATTTATATAGGAAATACTTTTTCAGTCAGCCTTGTTAGTTGAGCAGTGCATCTAATTTGTTTCAGACTGACAATATCAGCATTAAAAAAAAAGAAAAACAATCCTATTAGTTGCTATGGAAGAGTCAAAATGCTTTTACTTTCTTCAGAAGCATATGAGCAATAGGTAGATGTATTTAAGACCTTTGGATGAAAACTAAAAAATAATTTCAATTTCCTACATAGCTTAAGAAATGCAGTGGGCAATGGTGCATGTGGCAGGGATAAGTAGGAATTCCTTTTCAGACATATAACACAACTGATTTGGAATTAAAATATTTGGGAGGAAGGGGGACAAGAAACAAAGAAACTTTGTGGCAATCTTATCCTGCATTATAAAATTGTTTCACATAAAATAGACAAGAATGTATAGGCTATCACCAGCATCTAATAAGATGACCTACCAACTGCTTAATGTATAGGTAAAGCATTAGCACAAACAAGAAAATGCTGGCTCTTGAAGTTCATGTTCTTATCTTGGACTTAAGAGAAAGTTTCCACCCTTTAGGAACTCAATGAGTAAACACAAACCTAGCAGTAATTCAGAATAAACTGCAATTATTGTCAAAAAATATAGGGAAACAAGAATACAAGATCGTGAGAAAAAGAGAGGTAGCAGGAGAAAATGCCTGACGATGGGAAAGCTGCTGCACCAGAGAGAGAAAAAGGCCAGCATTGTAAATAAGAGCCATGCCATAAAATATCTTTTTTGCCAATGTTAAAACACAACATATCATTTTCCTGGTCTTTTGATATTTGTTTACTAGTGATATAAATAGTTGTTCCTTTTATGTGGTGACTAAGCTTTTCACATGCCTAAGAAGCATAACTTCACAGCCTTGAAAGCTGTTTTGCTACTAGGTGCAGAGTTCTATTTCAGAGTAAAGGTGCTAGTCAAATAGTTTGCTAATGATTTAAATGATATACTTCCAATACCACATATCAGACTCATCCATTCTTAGCAGCTTATTTTAATCTGGGCATATACATTGAAACTCAAAAATGATAAAGAAACTGAATTTTGCAGTTTTGTTCTCAATGGTATTTACTGTTCTTTAATGTTCCTCTCCTTAAACATTTATATTCAGTCTTTAATCACAGCACTTTTCTATGCTCAGTTGCTTACACATTTATATTCAGGCAAGCATAAGATACAGTCAGACAAAGCAATTGAAATAAAGTTACTAGGTTGCTTCACAATCTTTGAGTTTGTCAGATAATAGCTGAATGTATTCAGTTATTCTCTAATGCCAGTTTTATCTAATTCAGGGTTGATCAAGGTACTTAATAAGAATATGGAAATTTCAGTAGTGTATTACAGGCAGTCTAGATGATCAGCAATTGATATATATATATATATATATATATATATATATATATATATATATATATATATTTATATATGGGTCTACTTTAGATCAACAAAATGCCACTTACCTGAAACCCATATCACCAAGATGAAAACACTTACAGCACCAGCTCACCAATGTACCGGAACAAACCACTCCAGGTAAGTAATTGCTTGGCCATCCTGTTGAACTTTGCCCTTTACCCCCACAGTAGTATGATCTCAGAGTTGGTATATTTAGTTTGGGAGGCACAGCCCCCACATGTGTGGGTTCAGCTTTCTTCTGTTTAGGTGTTTGTGCCTTATGGCCGAGCAGTTACTTCCCTGGAGTGGTTAGTCAGTGTTCTTTGATGATGGTGTGTTGGTGCTGTTGGTGCTTTCATCTCGGTGATATGGGTTTTGGGAAAGTGGCATTTCGTCGATCTAAAGTAGACCGACCCATATATATATATATATATATATATATATATATATATATATATATATATATATATATATCTATATAGATACATATATATATATATCATACCTTTGAGGGCACTCATTGTGCTGCAGTGGTTAGTGTTGTTGCCTCACTGCAAGAGGTTTTCCAGTTTGATTCTCAGCTGGGGTGCCTTCTGTGCGGAGTCTGCATGTGGGTTTCGTCTGGGTGATTCGGTTTCCTCCTGCATTCCAAAGGCATGCAGTAGGTGGGTTAGGCACTCTAAATTGGCCATAGATGTGTGTGTGTGTGTGTGTGTGTGTGTGTGTGTGTGTGTGTGTGTGTGTGTGTGTGAGGGAGTGGTATGGGTGAAATAAGGTGGCAGGGCTAGCCAGCCAGTGTTATAAACCTTGACCCGAGATGATTGTGACTGTTGAAGTGACACCCCAACCCCATATGGATGGATTGATAACATAACTTTGAGATGTGGAAGGACTTGAGCACTAAGCAAAAATCCATGCTGATGCAAGGCAGACATACATGCACCATGAAGAAGTCACTCCAGGCAGGAAATGACCTGGGGAACCAAGTGCTGTGAATGAGTTTTACTATGTTTTTTGAACACATTATTTGGTAATTAATTAATTAATTAATTAATTAATTAATTAATTAATTAATTAATTAGTTAGTTGGCTAGTTAGTTAGCTAGTTAAATGTTCTTAGTGTAGTACCAGAAGTGTTTTTCAGCAGTTCCTGCCTTTTATTACTCATAAATTATCTTGTAACAACAGCAAAAGTAGTTGCACAATGGCATTCATACTTTTTTGGGTCCCCTACCCTAGTCACTTATTAACCACCCCCTTCCCAGCAGCCTTATGTATCTATTTTTTTCTCCATAATCAAAAGTCTATCTGCCTATTGGTTCATAGTCAAAGTGAGAGTATTACTTTCTCTACTCATTCATTTCCCTTCAGGGCAACAGTTCATTAGCACATGTGCTTCCTTTAGGCTCCCTTTAGAGGTGGGAGTTGGTTTGACGAGGATGGTGCCGTCACTCACTGCAGAGTTATGAGTTTTTTTTTTTTTTATTAAAGTGCCTAACTCTCTCCTGCTGGTGGCTGTGTTGCTCACAATGACAGCTTCAGACGGTGTACATGAGCATCCAAATAAGGCAAACTTCCTCTTTATGTGACCTGGTTATTTACCTGGCCCATATGGCTGCATGCCATACATGTCATCGTTCTGTAGGTGTCATCAGCATAGCCAAGTGGACTGCAACTCATCCCCCAGAATAGATGAACCTGTATTGGCTCTTACTAGCAGCCTCTCCATCACTAGTCCTCCAACATACGTCATTCATAATTTTTGTCTATCTAAAAAATATGTAGAATGCATAACAAATGCACGGCATACATAAGGACAAGACTACACCCCCAGCAAGCAACAGGTTTAAAGCACGTACCAGTCATACATGGGGCACCCTTCCATAGTAGGTATCTCACACACTCACACAAACATCAATTACAGAACAGCAGAATAAGCAGCCAATCTGTGAAATGGAAACTGCAACTAAGTGTTTTCCATGATAAGTCAGTAAAGATGCTTTTGTAAGCATCAGAAGGGCAGAAGCACTACATAAACACATAACAGGGATTAACAAAAATCATTAAAGTTATGCAATGTTTTCTTTTTCTTTTCTAGTAATAGTCTACACATAATAAAGTGAAGCTTGTCCCCTTTGCGACGTGTTGGTTTTTTGCAATAAATAAACAGATGTGTATATAACATGAAAAAATCTGTTGTGCTGAGTTGCAATACAACAGACTTGCCTTCTTCTCTGCTTCTGGATTTGACTTGAGAAACAGTCCCATAACACCCGGGATGTATCCCTTATCCTTATTCATACTATTAATATGTGTTAATGCTGTTTGTGTCCTACTTTTTGCTGTGGTATTTTTTTATTTGAAACTGGTCTAACCACCCCAATCCCCCAAAGATGGAAGGAGACAATGTTGCTGCTGTTTCTGTATTGAATTATTATTTGTTAAGTTGTAATTTTAACTTAAACTTGGCATATTTGTGAACAATGCCACTCTTGTGCTGTTGGCTACAGTATAACAAATTTGCCTTTTAATTATGCTGCTGTGCATGTAGCGGCAGTTTCTGTCCCCTAGTGACATTAGATTTAGCACGGCAGATTTTGTCTCCCTGTAGTATATCCCTCAAATGTAGATGATTATTTCTTGCTCTGCTGCACTATAGTTACTGTGGTCGATGTTTTCTTCTCTGCTGCATGGTAACTAGCTTTTATAGTATTACAAACCTTGCTACGTTACTTCTACTTTTTTCACTGTATTAATTACTGTGGCATCTGAGCCTACTGCTGACATCTCAAGTCCTGTGTTGTGGCATCCATGACTGGTGCATCTAGTATCATTTTCTGTATAGATTTAGCTACCTTATGGAATCTTATAACACTTTCCCTACTGCAAACTTGGTGCTCTGTAGTGCACTAAAATGGGTACTGCATTGATCAATACATTGTAATATTTTGCATGGTTTTCAGGTATTCTTGCACTGCTAATTTATTCTGTATTGCTTGGCTTACTGTTCTCTGTTATACAAGCCTGCTGTTGAGTTTATCCATATAATAGTGGATTGCATTGTGCTGCACTGTATTGAGCTGAACTGGTCCGTAATGTACTAAACTTTATAGAGTAGTAATATATCGTATGGGATTGTATTATACATTGTTGTGTTATGTTGCATGGGTTGCACTGTTTTGTTACTATTTAAATTGGCCCCTTAAATATCACACTTTATTGTGCTATACTGTATTGCACAGTTTTTCAACAATTTGCATTGTGTATATATATATATATATATATTGTAAATAGATATCCCCTCCTTCATACACAGACCAAGGGTTATCAAGTTTTATAACATCATATAATGTATGCCAGCTGGTATTTCCAGATTGAGGAAGGGTCTCCAACGTGTCTAGGCCCCATCTATTGTTAGTCTTCTAACATTAGGTACCTTGAAGCCATGTATAAATGGCCACATGCTTACTGACAGCCATTTGTTATTACAACAGAATGAGTCTGCATGTGAGAGATGCAAATACTTAAAACAAATGGAGGCAGAAATTCAAACAAACATTGGTTATCAGTACCCATATTAACAAAATGCTTGCACAATACAAGGAAGGCCATCTTATGCTAAAGTGCTTCTGAATTGTGAGAACCACAAAGCCATTATGGCTGCTGAAATGTATACATGTGTACTGCAGTCAAACCACAGCAACATAATAACACCAGTTCCTTATCACGTATGGATTCTTCCACCACCACCTCAGACAAGAGTCACCAGAGTGGTTTGGGCAAGCTTCTCAAGCTACAGCAGAAGTCTACTCACTTTGGAAAAGCAGTTGTTATAAGACACTCCATAGTTTTGCATACTGATGCACCATTCCTAAGCCTGAACAAAGTCAGACTAACAGTTTCCTCTCATGTGTTACAATGTAGCACATCATCAGTACACTCAGTTACCTTCACTCCCAAGTGTGAATATGACATGGTCACTGTTCTCTTGGGTATGAATGACTTGTTCTGTGTCCCCTTAGACTACAATATGAAGGGCACAATGGAGTTGTTTCAGTATGTTCTATGGCTGTAAAGAAACTAGACTTTAACAGTGTTCTGCCATTAGCTGAGAGTTATGCCACCATGTAAGCAAAATTGGCTTAGTATTTCATTCTGAGGTGACTCAATGTGTGTCAGCCTAGAAGGACACAGAAGATGGTCCTACCTGTTTCACCAAGGATGACCTACAACTCTCTCATCAGAGCTTTTGCAATATTGTTAAGGCTTTATCTACCTCCATAATGCTTGTTTTATGATATGTCTCTCTACTCAGACTATGGGCATAGCAAAATGCAATGTTTAAGCTGGCAAATGTTAATGTAGATTAATGTAGAGGTGCAAAATGCTAGGAGTCTAAATTAGACAATGCCATTACTTGAGGCCTTTCTAACTTTGGAACTCATGAATATTTGTGATGTTCATTGAAGTCTGTCTCCAGAACAGTGACAACATTCCCTCCTTAACTGCCTTCCCTTCCTACCACTCATTTAGGCCAACAAGGGCAGATAACATTAGTGCTGGTGATGACTTCTCTGTCGTTACCTGAATCTGCATCACCTCTGTATTAATCAACCACGACAGTTACTTCAAACTGTACTCAGGTATCTCCTCACCATCACAGACTATGTTTACTGCTTATCCACTCTCATATGTTCACTGGTCAAGTCAAATCACTCCTCTGTCTTTGACACTGTGTTGTCCCAGTGCAGGTCAAAGACAAAGCCAGCCATCTTTAATGACTATTACAAGGCTAGGCTTCTTGAACTCATTGATGACTTGAAATGGTTTAACAGATCCCATTCTCCTGATGACCTTATAACAAGTTATGATTGCATTTGCCAGTTATGATTGCGTTTGCCAATCTCAGTTCTTGTAGAGGGTCTCATGTTCCTATTTACCACAAATACATTTCCAAGCTTAGAAACAAACCACTCTGGCAGATCTAAAAGCGCTGTCTCTTCTGTGTTTCCTACATACTTCTATGGTGCAGTTTGTGTGTGGACAACAAAGATGTAAATCACCCATGTCCCTCATCTACTGTATATCTACTAAGTGGCAGAAGCAAAAATACAAGACTGTGAGACCTAAATCTCTATTTATAATCTATATTATAAATAGTTTTTTTTAACACCATTATTGAATTATCACTTAAGACTTAGGCAAACATACATTTATGTACAAGAAAAAAACACCATGCCACCTTCCTCACATTTATACAATTATCATCAATCCAGCATTACATAAATTCATCAATTCCTGCCTTCCATTAATTCCCCTCCTCTAAAACATTATTTTGTATACATTTTTTGACAATTTACTTCTTTCTATGTAATTTGCTTTATCCTTTCTAAAGATCCCACCTCCAGTTCTTTTATTACTGTTACAATATTCACTACTTCACATACAGTTTATTAGACTTTGATTTCCATTTTTTAGTAATTGCTTTTCTTGGCAGCCATCAGAATTAAACTTAAGAGGGTCCTACAATGTCTAGGCAATTCAGATCCTGTATCCCAGCTCAAAAAAACAATTTCCTTAGTTTCCCCATTTGCTCACTAATATTTCTGGCAGACTACTCTGTATGGAACTTTTAAAGTTTGTCAACTCATTAAACTCCCAAAACATATATTTCCAGTTAGCTCTTTCTTCCCAATCACAACTCCAACATTTGCCATCTACCAGAGGAAAATATTTTTAATATGCTTGGGGTATAAAAATAGCTATGCAAAAGTTTCCAGGCAAAAATCTTAAATCTTCTAGACTTTGTTACATATTTAGGAATAATCTACTGCCAATCATTAGTGCACCGGTGTTCCGCTGTGGCAACCCCTAACCGGGAAAAGCCGAAAGATACAACATATATTCTCCAATTGTTTTCTTGTGGATTGCTTGTCCAGTCTCTCTTATCAATCTTTAATAATCTCATCTGATTGATTCCTACAGTTATTGTGCAGTATTGTATATGTTCTACTAACTATCCCATTTTAACAGAAGCTTCACTTGTACATTCAGCTCTACCAGAATAGGCCGTTCACTTATGTTTCCCCTAATTCTTTCTCTTTGCTTGTTCTTTGATATCAATCCCTGATAGGGAAGGCAGTCTGCAGTACAAATGCCTTCTTGGCCTCTTCCCATTCTATCACCTTTTTCTGTCTAGTTTTCTCCCAATGCCTTGTTACTTGAATATTTATTTGCATAAAGAAAACTGTTTATTACATTGTGGTCTCTCATTAAACAAAACAAAAAGAAAAAAAAACCCTTGCGTTCACAAAAAACTTGTCATTAGATTAAGCTAAGGGCATTAGTCCAGGCATTCACCTATGCAAAAATAAAAGAAAGCATTTCAGCACTACATATCAGGGGACTTTTTAGATTCCATCCCCCACCCCAACAGCCAGAGATTAAAACCTATTTACTTAAACATGCTTTTGTCCAGCCTTTCTTCTCATTTTGCTTTGTAATGTCTACATTTCTTAACTCATTATCACCTATGTCGTGTGAAAAGTCACACCTCTAGCAACCTATGCATATCTTGCATTCCAGATAATTTTCTAAAAAAATAAACTAAACAGCATAAGATAAACAAACATACATATTTTGTGAATAATAAAAGCTATCAAAACTGTACAAACAGCAATATTATCAGTAAGAAGTATTCTTTTCAGTGATAATAGTAATGCATTCATAGTATTTTCTATAAATACTGTAATATATTATAATGCACACAAACCCCAAATTATATTTTTTTCTAAACTTTCACAACCTAGATTTATATTGTTAGAACATTTTTGCTAACCAGGCATAAGCTTTCACAAGAGCTTTCACATGACACAAAAAAATCCTCTATAAGTGCCTGCTTATTGAGATATTTAAAGAAATACGAAAACATATGTTTAATTGTATAATTAGCAATACAAATAATACTGGATATCTCACAAGATGTGCAACTTACAGTGCAAATATCAAGGACATTTTTTTTCAACAGCATGATAGGTTCTTAGGTAAGTACTAGATTAGCTGCCTTTGCAAGCTATCCTAGAAAATTTCCCCTCAAAGGTGAGAACCAAACCCTGTACATTTTGTTTTTTAGGTAAGCACCTGAACCATTATGACAAACTCCCAACTTCCCATGATGCCGTGCAGCAGTTTGTAAGCTACTTGTTTTTTTTTTTTTTTTTTTTGAAGTATTTAGTACATGTGGAAATTTGGCTTATTTTTACAATTGGTAATAAACAGCTAGCAATATTTCCAGTACAGTGTTATATAAACTAGAATTGACAGTGCAATGCCCTGTCCCCCACATTCATGTTTTGCACTACATACCTCATAAAAACATAGGTCTTTCAGTTACAAAAATGTAAAAATAAATATGAAAATATGAATAATAAGTGTCAAAGATTAATTTCTCCAATGAAGGACATCCTAGACTAACAATCTTAGTGTCATTTTGTTAATAACTCCTTTCCCTTCTTAATACTATTTATTATTAGCTGGTAAGTCACTAAGCTAAAGAAGCCAGACCCAAAAATGTTCTGGATGCCATAAGGCGGTATCGGTGTGAACCAGAAATATACAAACAAAGCATTATAGGCCTGAGTGAGTTAAAACTAAAAAAAGAGAGAAGAAAGAAAAGAAATGAAATCACCTGTTTACTTTAGTAAGTTTATCACATACAACAATCACTAAAAATACTTTACTGTATGACATGCAATTTATAACATAAAATGCTTGATACAAATACTGTTGAGAACAAACTTGTTTTACTTAAGGTTAATTTTTACCTCCTTTTCCATCTTTTTTTTTTCCTTTTAGTGTCATTCAAAGCATTAATGACATGAAGAGGGGCAAATGCTTGTCAGTCCCTCAACAAGTTTAGCAAAGTCCACAAAAATGCAATCTTTCTCAGACACTGTTTCTTATAAAGCCATATTTCACAAATGTGATTGATGTATTATACTCTCACAATTATTCATTAATGTGGGAGTTGCTGGTCTTCTTCCTGTTTATCTTCATCTTCTAACCCCAGACTCTGGTTCAAGTCCTAGGTAGTCCATATTCTTCCAGTAAACTCCTGTATTTTTTTTCTGTCTCTCAAGCATTTTCCTTCAGAATGTTGGAAAAGGATTTACTTGCAAAGTCTCTCTATGATCCATAACATCAGAAGAATGAGAGGCAGAGTCCCTTTCAGTTTGATGGCTCACACCTTGTTGGACAAATTTTTGCATTTCCCCCTTAGCCTATTCTGCATAAAAAAATTACTTTGATCATTCAAGAACATTCTTCTGAAGACAGCTGTATACAGCAGCTTAAATCTCACACCTGCCTCATAACATTCCCTGATTGCTAGGATAAATTTGCTTCTCCTCTGCCTGGTACAGTGAATAATCATTTTCTTCAAACTGTGTCCAAATTTTAATACTTTGCCCTTTTGCCACAGTTTTGTCAGGATCATCTCTTTCTGCTGGTATGATTGTATCTTTACAAATACAGGTCTTGGCTGCATTCTTATGGCCAAGTTTAGAGCATACACACAATGTGCCCTTTCATTTAACAAATCCTACTGTGAAATACCAGTCCACTTATTTATTTGTTCTTTCATAAAATGAACACAGTCTGTTCCTTCCAGTTTCTTTGGTATAGCAGAAAATCTCAAGTTTTCTCTATATGTCCTTCTTGAGGAGCATACCTCCCAACCGTTCTGAATTACCCGGTAAAAAACGAGTTTTGGGGTCCAAATAATGGGGTGCCACGATTCCTGAATGGCACCCCTTAATTTCTGAGTTTCCCAGCACTTGTCCCTTAATTTCCGAGTTTCCCGGCTCTTGCATTTTAAATTTCCTGGCTTTTTAAACTGACATCATCACGTATGCAATGACATCAGCTCTGTGAAACAGCCTGCGGGAATTGAAGCTGAAGCTAACGCATGCATGCGCAGGAACACAGCAGCCGTTTGAAACTGCAGAACAGCAACCAACCATTTGAAATGGCTGGGAAACTACGAGCAAGGCTGAAATCACCTCACAATATGACTGCAATGGGAGTAACTGCCAACTGTGCAAGCGAGGTGCTGAACAGCAACCGACCGTGGCTGGATGATTGAAATGGCATGGCTGATGGCTGGGAACAACCCGAACTGCTGAACAGCAACCAACCATTTGAAATGGCTGGGAAACTCAGCTGGATGACTGATGGTTGGGAAAGAGCTGATGCGGTGCTACCGACTAGAAAAGTAGGTGTGTGTGTGGCTGGGAAACTGAAATGACATGGCTGGGAAAGAGAATGTGTTAATTCTAAGTCTCGTCATTGTGACTTGTGAGACAGTATTGCTTTGTTTAGCAGATGTCTTAGTGTTTGCGCATTGTGCTATAAAATGTAAAAATAAAATCCAAATCATTGTAGAAGTAAAGCAGTATGCACATTAGTCTTTATGGTAAATGTGGCAAAATAGCCAGGTAATGGGACAATGGAATGGCTACAGGGGGCTCCGGTGCCATATTTTGGTTGTCTGTTCTTCAGTTTAGTTTGAAAGTTGGTATCCCACAATTCCATTACAGTGGGTGGGGTTATGTAATTATATATGCAAATTTATGCTAATCAGCATACCGATTTTTACATATTTTTAATGGGTCTTGTCCAGATTTTTGATGTTTCCAGGTTGAAAGGTATGTTGAGCAGTCTCATACTCATCCAGCCTTTTTTTTATTTTGTCTTCTGATATTTTTAGCAGTTCTTCTGAATAGCTGTTTAAAGCTTCTTCCATTTTTCCAGCCTCTTTTATTTGAGTTGATACACTCCTTCAGTGTTTCATTTATTTTAACCAACCCTGACCACATTTGACTTATTTTACATCTCAATTACTGGAAGCCATCTCTTGTACCAAAGATAAAGCTTGAACTGCTTTCCAAGCAGTGTTTTCTCTTCACATTTTCTGGTTGATTTTCTTTCCTGTTCTCTAAATTTCTTCTTTGCTTGCATCTAAGCAGTCCACTTACTAGCCAGTAACTGTATTTTACTCAGGTTGACAGTACCATGGTTGTTGTTTTTCAGTTTCTGTTTTCAAACTGGGAGAGCTGAAGTTTAAGCTGTTGATCAATGCGCAGCCATCTTGGAAGTCTTCTATATTGTAAACATGTCTTATTGGCATCACGGATTCCACTTCTAAAGAATTCCCAGCTGGAAAACACACTCCCATTTTTAGGAAAACAGATGACATCCTTCATTCTGCTTGAATATGGCTTAGAGAAATAAATAGACAACTGATAAATGTACCCTGGGTTTATCCTCATATCCTATAGGGGTAGTGGGAATAACTAGTTGGATGACCTGTGGGAATGCAGTGACTAGGCTTTAAAATACTTACTATAAATTCTACCAGTCTCATCTCATTTGCTTATACCAATGCACACTAATAGATCAAACTAGGAGGTTCCTCCCATTAGATTGCTAAAGCAATGCTTGGTTAATATACAGTGCACTACCTAGAAGGTTTAACCTGTTTTCAATATTTCTTTTTAAATAGGGCATTGGGTGCTGGAATAATACTTAAGGTATTTACCTCACAAACACAAAGTACAGGGTTTGATTCTCATCTTTAAGAGAATTTGTATAAGATTAAAATGGCCCATAATAGCAGCTGGCCTGATACTTACCCATGAGCATATCTGTTCATCCTAATGTTCTAGTATATAGACCCATCCTACAAATTCACTTCATTAGTCATCATAATATCCCCTGTTTCACCAAGCACTGAATATCAAAAAGTCACAGTTTACCTCACCATCTGTTGCCAGACTGGTAGTAATAGTAACATGGAGGCAATGCAATAACTTCCTCAAATTTACTGACAACTTTTTAACTTTTCCTGTGGACTACTCCAAATGTGAAAGGTGCAAGTATCTACTAACCTTGGAGGCCAGCCTCTCTTCAAAGGCTGTAGTCGTATACCCAGCATGTTGTCAATTCTGATATACACCACACACAACCATATCCTAGATAAAAAATAGACCCCATTTATACTGAGGTACATAAAATGTCTATGGATAAATGAAAAGGCTTGGATAAAATTTGATGTACAGGACAATCAGTGTCACACTAACAGGAGGCAATATTCACAGATACTGTAGAAAACACATTTGGAAAAGGGGGGCACTCAACTGGCAGGCTGAAGTCCTTAAAAACCATATGCAGTTGAAAGCCTGACTTACCTTAATGAAATGTAAGTGCCCTCCTCAACTTAATGAAGCCATTTCTCATGCTGACACATTTTTGGATAATTTCTCTGCTCAGTTGAAAGCAAGCACAAGACAAATATCCCCATAAGACATGTTTATAATAACAAAATCAAGAAAAAAACCCATATGGTGGAACTCTAATTTAAATAAATAGAAGAAGAGACTCATAGCCTTTAAAAGCAAATGTAATATTACATCATCAAGATATATACACAATATAATCAGCAAAGAACTCAGAAGCAAAATAAAATCCTCCAAAAGTAAGTATGAATTCAGAGTTATATCTATTAAGGATGGCCACAAACCTTTCTTCACTACGTTAGAAACCTTAGAAGTAATGCCCAGCAATGCTCAGAGCTAATACTTAACAACACTTACTCATCCTGTAAGGACATATCCAACATATTCACAGACAATTTTGGCTCTAACTTTACTCCTCTTTTACACATAGCTTTCTTCAACTTATTAGCACACCAAACTTTCTGATCAACTTTGACCAGGTCCTGAATGTTCTTTCCAAGGTCCATACCACTTGCTGTAAGGGTCCTGATAATGTGCTAGGCTGTATTTTTCACAACATTAGACACTGGCTGGCCAACTTACTACTCAGCCTATTAAGCCTCAGACTCCACTAAATATGTGATGGAGGAGTGGAGAATTGTAGAAATCATCCCACTCCACAAGGGGGATCCACTACTGATTGAGGAAACTATAGACCTATAAGACTCACCAGTTTTATTGGCAAAGCAATGGACTGCATCATTATGTAACTTATTAATGACAGGGGCAGTCTACTAGCCCTGGACCCAAGCCAGTTTGAATTTGTTAAAGGCAGATCCTGTTTTTAGAATCTGGTGGGCTTCTTTGAGCATGTAACTGATGCATATGAACAAATCTGTCCACACTGCCTACCTGGAAATGGTCAACGTCTTTAATACCATCCCATATTCTTGGCATTATTGACAAACTAATCCACTGACAAGCTAATCAAACTAAATGTGAACCTCTGTGCTACCCATTGGATAGCAGACAGGCCAACTGACAGAACCTCAACCTATTAGTGTGGGAGGTGGACAGTCTTCTGAAAGAGGAGTCACTGGTGATGTCCCCCAGGGTTCAGTCCTAGAACAACCTCTATTAATTGTTTACTTCTCTGATATCAAGGCTAACCTCAAGGTCATTCAGCTGAAAAAATCTGCAGATAACTGCAAACTTGGAGCTGTTGTTCACTCTCCATCCAACTTCCAAATTCTTCAGAAGGGTCTAAAATACAGCAATAAATGGTGCCTGGACCATGCCCTAAAACTGAATGCCAAGAAAGGCAGTATTGTTTTCATAGGCAAAACTAGGCATACCTGCACCTACCATATATATATAACACCATCTGAAAGGTGACTCAGCCATTAGGGACCTGGGAACTTTTATTGACAATAAAGTACTCTTTGATCACCATGCATTCATCCATTGTTGTCAGGAAATCATTTTACCTTGTCAGATTAATCACTAGGGGAATTACTTCCAGATCTAAAGAAGTTATCATCCTTCTCTACTCTTCTCTCATCAGACCCATAATGGAGTAGAATGGCACCATTAGTTTGTATCTGTCTAAGCATATGACCCAGTCTGAGTGACATTGGTGTTTCATCTCTAACATAATCAAGGACATGTCTTCCTTGAGCAACTCAGTCCACCATAAAGTGCCCTCTCTCTCTTTTCTGTTTTTTGCTGAGATTTGAGAGGTGACATGTCTAGCCTACAGATCCTCAAAGGACCCAGTCCTATGTGTCCAGCTGTGTGTCCATAAAAATAATAACATCCTCAACACCCACTCAAGTGATCATAAGTTACATCAAAATGTAAACAGGACCTACTGTTAAGATAAATGTACATCCTAGAGATTCTCTCTTTTGTGGAATAGATGTCCTTTGGATATAAAACAAAGTAGCTCCCTGTCCCTCAAGCCTATAGCACCTTTTTTGTATACTTCCAGTTAACACCCATAGTTCTGTATGGTAATCAGAACTTTTTTGACGTTTGACTTTTCTAACTAAATGGCTTACCAGATATTAATAGTCAGTATTAGAAAAGACAAGGACTTATTAACAAAATTACACTAAAATTGTTTATCTACAATGTCTTGCAGTAGAGACAATCATCATTTGCCACTTATTTATATTTTCATATTTATATTCATATTTTCATAACTGAGAGACCTACATGCTATTGAGGAGTGTGGTGTGAAATGTCATGGTGACTGACAGGAAAATTGATTGTCAGTGTCCATTAATTTCACACTATGCTAAAAAGGTATTGCTGGTTGTTTCATAAGTAATTATGAAAATGAGCAATATTTCCATATGTACTTAACACTTCAAAAAACAAGTGACTTCCAAACTACTGCATGGCACCAGGTGAAACATTGGATGTTGTTGAAACAAATGGTCTTTGATAATTGCATTGTACATTGCACATCATGAGAGATTTTCAGTGTCATTTGTATTACTAATTATACAATTAAACATGTTTTCATATTTCTGTAAATATTGGAATAACTATGCACTCAGAGAGGAATTTCTTGCTGGCATGTGGAAGCTTATTCATACAATCCCTTGTGGTATCAGCCAAAAGAACGGCAGCACCATACTATTTATAAAAGCATACATCCTTCAAAAAATTTGTTAGAGCATAATATGGCTATTACTAATAGGAAAACTGGTATGGTCAAATGTGGTCAATGTTCTCAATGTCCAAGCATTTTAGTAGGACAGCAGATCACAGTTATAAGTGGTACATATAGCATCAATGGGCATTTCTCTTGTGAGTCAAAACAAGTTGTCTATATTGCACGTTGTAACACATGCCCAGCTTTTTATTTGGCCAAAACCTCTAGAAACTATGATATTAGAAAATGTAAGAACACTAATGCCCTATATAGACACATTGCAGAATTTCATATGCATTCTTTCAAATTTACCATCATTGAACAAGTGGCGAATGATCCAAGAGGCTATATTGTTAATGAACATTTGGACAAAAAAACAACTAAAATGATAACTATTGTTGAAAGTTACATGTCTCCCCCTGAGTTAAATGATGCATGTTCCATCAGTACAATATTGAAGTTAAAGCAACTAGAAGTTTGATTTGTATTTTGCTCTGTCTGTCCCTTTAAAAGTTCTGGGATTAATTAGTATTCATAGACCTTTTGAGTTTTGACATTGTTCTATCGGTTGGTTTTAACAAGGAAGTTTAATTGGTAGGTGGTGTTAACAATGTATATGATGCATGAAATACTGCTTTAGATTATTTGCTCTGATGAATTTCCTGTGGTAGGAATGAATTCGCTCAGCTTGTATTAAAAATAAACAGTTCTTACTTTTACCTGGTGCTGCTTTTCTTTTGGCTGGGATTGTATGAAGTAGCAGTTTGTGGTAATTCTGAGTGTTGCCTTCCATTTTCAAGTTTGTATGTAGAAGCTTATGCCTGGTTAAGAAAATCATTTTAACAAAATATGTGTAGGTTGTACACTTTCTAGGAAATGATGATTTATCCCCAGATAGATTTGCCTTTCTTTCTTGATTTACTTACACAACAAGGCCATAAAAGTAGTGTTTCTGCAACTATCTGTTTACTCTCCTACCTTTCTGCTTCTACCTCATCCTTGCTTTCACTTGCCTTACAGCTCCAAGGTTTCCACTTCTCACACTGATTGTTTTTCTTTGCACTCTTCTCTGAGGGGGGTGGGACATAACTCTACCTGATTTTTCTGGTTCTAACTTTCCACATTTGGTATCTGCCTTCTCTAACTCCCTCCTCCCCCCGCACATTGACTAGCCTATATTAGTAGGTCTTCTTGTGTGGTGCCATTTTTAAATAGTTATTTTGCCCTGCTTGTGGTGAGGAAGCTCTTCCCAGCCCCTTTTTAGTGTGCATGCCCGCAAGTAAGTGTTGGCAATTGTTTAAGCTATTTTCAAATATTTGTGGTACACCTGGATCAATAGACATTT
Organism: Protopterus annectens; assembly: GCF_019279795.1. Taxonomy (NCBI): domain Eukaryota; kingdom Metazoa; phylum Chordata; order Ceratodontiformes; family Protopteridae; genus Protopterus; species Protopterus annectens. The sequence goes on from NC_056741.1 coordinate 1,541,871,532, forward strand.
TTATGCTTTCCAACTGAAGTACTTAGCAAACTGTATGTAGTCTAGGGAGCTAACTGAAATAGTGACTGCTTTTACAACGGGATCTGTTTGTTGTTACACATGCTGTTATGCTCACAGTGGTCTAAGGGACTAACTGAAGCAGCGGCTGCTTTTATTACATAAACTCTTTGCTGTTAAATGTGCTGTTATGCTTACAATGGATTTTGGCTGGAGACTCGTATTGTAATGCTCCTTAAACTGGTAATGACTGTTTTTTGTACTTGCCTACAGTATCCTTTCCCTAGTTAGTTTTAGAAGCTGCAACTGCACATATTCCATTTACTAAAGCAGTGTTTTAAGTTGCCAGAGATGGAAACACTTGTTCCCTGTTGGCAACTGGCAAGCTTCTTAGGTCTCTATTGATCAGTGCTATTCTGTATTACTTAATATTACAGTTATGCATAAGCATATGTTCTATGTTATCTTCAAATGTGTTCTAGCCAATTATTGCCTACTGCACTGTTATTTTGAGAAATGATGACTGCATAAGTACGTTTTACCATTACTATTATATGATTTCCACTACAAGCCCTGAAGTCAGCGGTCCATACATTATGGTCTGTTGATCTTCTGTCTCTCTCAGTCATTGCACGCTCACTCCACAGATGCCACAGATCCCTTTATAGCCTCTCTAGATTCCTTTATACCTCTCCTAACAACACACATCCACACTCAGTCAGTTCACTCTCACTCTTCTTACTTTACTGCTCACTGAGGTGTTGTGCACTTTGCAATAATTAGCTATATTCCTTACATCACTTATTATCTCTTTTTACAGCACACTTGGTCTGCCTTTATCATCGCAGCTTGCCCCACCCCCCCAGCAACTGCAATATTGCCAAATAAAACCACTGCTATGGTCCCGTTTCTCCTTATAGTTATTTCAAGCCAAGAGTAACACTTTTTGATAAGGATACCCACCAGAAAAGTTTGCATAGGTGACTGGATGTTTACAATTCTTATTATCAGTAAATGTGGTCCTTTAATAGTAGTTATTTTTTAAACATTGTGATTGGATGTTTGCAATTCTTTTTATAGCAAATTTGGTACATTTCCTAGTTTTTTTTTAAAGTTGTTTTGGCCAGCATACACACCTGCAAGGGCTCCCCCCCCCCCCCCCAGCAGGCAACTATAGATTTGTCTCTTGCCAATAAGTGGTACAACTAACAATATACTTGCTGCATATTGGCCCAAATAAATCTGCCTCCCCACTGAAATTCCTGTAGAGTAAGGCTAGTACCATTTAGTGTATTTTATCCCCAAAGAGTATTGTGTCCCCAAATAGATTTGCCATCCTTTGTTGATTTACTTATAAAACTAGTGTTTCTGCAGCTATCTGTTTACACTCCTGCATTTCTGCCTTTACCTCTTCCTTGCTTTCATTGACCTTACAGCTCCATGGTTTCCACTTCTCATACTGATTGATTTTTTTGCACTCCTCTCTGAAGGGGACCAGGCCGCGCAATTCACCCTAGGTACGCTTGAGCTCATGCCACTTCTCTACCCTACCCCCATTCCCAACCATCCCTGAATCACCTAGACTTATACAAACACTATTCACTAGCCCCTAACTTCCCCCAATCAGCAATCACCCTCTGTCTGCAAGTCACACCTCAATTAACCAGTACACTATTTGTAACACTCCTCCCTCTCCTCACACAACTTAATTGCAACTGACCTTAATCACTCTTCTCCTACCACACTACACTAACATGCCTCTGTCCCTACCTCTACTTGATCACGCCATCCAGCTAACCTAATATTCCAAAACAAAGAATACACACCATGCTATTTCTCCTGCCCACACTCTATATCCTACTCCTATCTGCATACTATCTAACATTCTACACTCACCTGCAGAAGCAACATGCCCATAGCCCCACACTATATTATACTAATACTGTTCACTCCTCATTCTCCTAACTTGCGATCTCCTTCCAACTCTACAATCACATATTGCATACTTCCACTTCAAACGTGTAGTTCTCAGCAATACCACTAACCACTTCAGCAAACACCTTCAAATACTGTCCAAACTGTCACACAAACATGCATGTATATTATCACAGATTCTCTGTAGTGGTGATATACACACCAATCCCAGGCCACATACTGCATAACATACCATCATGCCTACCATTCCACCCCTTCCTCACCTTAAAACTTCAGACCTTCTCATTCTTAACATGAACCTTAGAAGCCTATATGACAAAATCACAGACTTTCATGCAGCTATTGCACAATACTCTCCAGACATTCTTATAGCAACAGAAACTTGGCTAAAACCCTATATAAGAGATCCAGACATACTCCCACAAGGTTATTGCATACACAGGTTAGACAGGATCAGGAAGAAGTGAGGTGGGGTTGCAATCGTCTACAAAGATAACCTAAGCATAGAGTACCTACGCATCAAATACCCTTATGATAACAACTTTGAAATCCTAGTAACACGGCTCAGAATCAACTAAAAGAAAAATATTTCCATAATAGCCATTTACGTACCTCCCAACAAAATTAACTGTCATTGAGAAAATCATAGTCTGGACAACCTCAACCTCCACCAATGAAACCATTATCATAGGTGACTTCAACTTATACTGGAACACTTGCACTGGTGATAACCCCTCCACGTTCATAAATATACATGTTTTCCCCCAAACTATCCAGTTTTTCACTCAAATAGATAAACGTGGCAAAAAGGAATCTATTTTAGACTGGACACTTATTAACAGTACCACCTACACCTATCTCTCTGGATGCCTTCCAAATAATTTAAGTGACCCTAGATCTACCAAATTAATCCATTATCAGCTCAACCCACCCAGAACCATAGTTTACAAAGTTGTATGAAATACCAAAAACTCCCCAACGAAGCATTCTTAGACATGCTTTATAAATGTAACTGGCAGCACTCTTATCATCTCCAACTCGACCAGGCCATAACATACTTCAATGATGCATTTCTGGCTTTTCTAAATAGCTTAGCACCAACTCATACATGTCATGTTAAAAATAAGAGATTGCTTTGGATATCAAAATAAACCATTAGACTTCAAAAACTAAGGGACAAAACCTGGTTTCAATACCAGAAAAAAAAGACAAAAAAACTTTGTTAGCATACCAGCAGTTCTCCAATCAAAAAAAAAACAACTCAACCTAGACAAAAAAACATATTATACATCTATGCAAAACAAATATGAAAGCAATCCCAAAAAGCTCTGGTAGGCAATTAACTCACTCCTCTACCCAGGTAAAGCCACAGCCTCAGAACCAACAGCCAATAACCAAAGTGTGAGTAATGCCTAACAAATCAACACCTACTTTATAACACCATTCTCTCCTTAGTTACAAGGAACAATTCCACCCCACCATCTTTTCCACCTAATGTGGAAACTAACAACAACTCTTTTGACCTCAAACCTGTCCCAACTAACCCCGTAAAAGCAATGATGAAAAAAATGAAACCTTCTTCCTTAGCAGCTGACCAACTCCCCAATGAGTACCTCAAACTTTAAACTGATGCCATAGCTCTGCCTATCCCCATTCTGGTAAATAGGTCAATAGCAGAGCAATATGTCCCAAAATTATGAAAAATGTTCTTTGTCAACCCTCTACATAAACAAGGAACATCAACAGAATTAAACAGTTACAGACCCATAGCCATCCTTTCCCCCGGTGTGAAAATTCTGGAAAAATGTATACATGCTCAATTACTACAATACTTACAATCTCAAAACCTTATCTCTCCCTCCAAACATGGTTTCAGACCAAACCAGAGCATCACCACCACAACCCTAATTAATTTCTCTAACACCATCAACCAGTTCAGAAATTCAAACCAGCAAGTAGCATTAATCTTCCTAGACATGTCAAAAGCATTCGACACCATCACCCATCAGAAACTCCTTAACACTCTTGCCTCACTAAACCTATCAAACACCTCACTCTCCTGGTTGCTAAGCTATCTTTCTGACAGACAACAAGCAGTATGATGGAAATCTGAACTTTCACCACTTTTGCCTGTCTCAGTCCTCCAAGTATCCATACTGGGGTCCTTTCTTTTCACCGCTAATGATCTAGCCTCATCCTCAACACACACTAAAGTAGTTCAGTATGTGGATGATTTAACTTTAATCTGCTCAGCAAGTACCTTACCAGACCTCCAAATAGTATCCCAACAAGCTTTAAATGATATCAAAACACATCTAAGTAAATCACAACTAATCCTCAACACCAAAAAGACACAGTTAATGCTATTTACCAGTAGCAATCACCTAACACCCCTCCTTTTCTCCATTCTCTCACCAGATAACACAAGCATCTAACCAGTTGAGTATACAAAATTCCTCAGTGTGACTATCAACAACAAACTCAGATTTGATCAACACATAGCCATCACAATTAACAAAGTTCACATCAAACTTGGCTCACTGTACAGAAGCAAGTCATTCCTCACTGACAATACCAGACTAGCCATATCCAGAACCTTCCTCCTCTCTAACTCCTTTATGCTTTCCCATTCTTTACCAACTTAAAAAATCAGACTTAACCAAATTGGAAACTTGCTACAACAAAATAACTAGCTGGCAGCCAATATTCCCCACCAAACCCACCATGGTATTGGTCTACATACATTAAATTGGCTCGAGCTAACTAACTTTCTCCCTCTCTACAAACTTTCACACACAGTATCATCTTCCATCCTGACAGTTACACAGTGCTTAAGGAACTTGCTGTTCCCTACTCATGGCCATGAAGTCTAAGATCTGTAGTCCAAAACTTTCTTACAGTAAACAAAGCTAACAACACTTACAGTGAAGCCCTATTCTTAAATCAAATAGCCAAATTATTGAACTCTCTACCCCACACTCTCCAAAACACTCCTGAATCTACCAATTTTAACCAACTACTATTTGAGCATCTATCCAAAAACAGGCATTGTTCCTGCACCAAACCTGACTGACAAGATATCGATAACTCTCGCATCACATTGTCCACTCCTTACCTAATTTCTCCCTCTCCTCAGTGTTATTACCACTCAAATATATATATATATATATATATATATATATATATATATATATATATATATAAATAGGTACACAGTACTAATTTTATTTTTCTTGCAGTGATCTTTACTGAAATGCTTGTGTGATTTTCTTTTTGAACCTGTATCTACTAGAAAAGTATATTGAATATTTCTTTGTATAGACTAACTAGATGATGTATAGTCTGCATCTTACTATATGTATACTATTGTACTCTCTTATTATTGTATTTTGCTTATATTTCTGTGGAGCTTTTCTCCCCAAGCCTCTGCTGAAAATGGGCTTTTGACCCAGTCGGATTTTCCTGGTAAGCAAATGTAAATAAATAAATACATTTGTGAAAGTATACCAAAAATGTGCTTTTGGATTTGCGTACATTTCAATATATTATAGTATTTAAAGAAACACTATAAATGCACTATTATCACTGTAAAGAATACTTTTTCACTGACAACTTTTCAATTTGTACAGTTTTAATTGCTTTTATTGTTCACAAAATATTTACATTGTATATCTTACGATTTTAAATAGATTTTTCTGAAAAAGCTCTGGAATGCAAGATGTGTGTTGGCTGACAGAGGTGTGACATTCTTGACGACAGAGAGGTCAATGACTTAATCATAACTTGTATGAATGGGTTGGCACATGTAGTGACACCCTTGGTCTAGCCCCTCAAGCCCACATTTGAAGGGGTCAAAAGTAGGTATAAATTGGTGATGTCAATGGGTATCTAATATTTGGGGTATTTTGGTTAAGCTACAAAGGATCATCTGGATCAACAGCATAGTATTGACAATGAACTTATGGTCTATTATCTAGTAGCAACCTATGAGTCTACAATGTTTTATTGGCATTATCAAGTTTTCAATCATCTATTTTGGCCTTAGCATGAAAACATAAGTACTGATATGTCTGTCTCCAACAACGAAATACTTTTATCACAGCATCTTCTTTTCCTGTGCCTTGAAAAGGAAATCTATATAATGTCAATGTGAAGCTTACTTGTGCTCTAATATATTTCTCACAGAAAGACTGTGTCTGAGTGAATCACCATGAAATGTTTGCTCTGAGAATTGTTCGACATAATTTTAACTCTCTTGAAAGAATTGCGATTTTGAAACCTATGTTTGACTATTAACAGGTGTTTTCTCTTTTCCTCCATTTTGTGTGGCCATAGTGTTAATCTATATAAGTAAAGGGGGTAAGGTGAGGATGTCCTGACATGGAAGAGGAAGTTGCACTGCTCCAGAAAAGAGCATGTTTGTTATTTCTCTAAGTGTTGATCAGGTGAGTGTTGAGAAGTTTGTCTTTGCTGGATTGTGTGGGGGATTTCTGAATTAATCTTCTGTTAGTGAATCACATGTAAATGCTTTCAGTGAGGCAAACTTTCAGAAAAACTCACCATGAAGATTTTTGAAGTACTGATCAGAACACTGAAATTTCAGAACCAATCCATGTGCTGAAACTTAATTGTACAAATCTGGGCACTTTATAGATAACATTTTTAATTACAGTGGGCAGAATTTGAAACAATCCTTTTTCACTAATTGTTTTCAGTTAGATCAGCTAAGGATCAGACATCTTTGTTTTATTTTATTGCTGTTTACTTTTTTTGTCTTGGATAGTGTAATTCATTAAGAATTACATTTTCAGCAGAGTCCCATGTAGAAAAGATGTATTTAGCATACATTACATTTATTATTCTAATGACAAAAGTTATAGAAAACAAACATGATTATTACACATCAGAAACATAGTAGATACATTCCTAGCACGTTTGCTTGGTAAAGAGATTTATTTTGTGATCGCAACATAGGAATAGTTTCTTATTAACTTTATGCAATGCAGATGTCATTACATAATGCATTTGCTTGGCTAACTTGATCAGGAGAAGTATTCATTTCAACTGTAGAAATGTAAATAACGTAAAATGTTTCTTAGTTGTGTAGTAAGAGACCTTGGAATACCACTCTTCTTGAAAATTCTGGTAACCAGTCATATCCACTTACCTCTTCTTATAAATTCTGGTAACCAGTCATGTCCACTGCATGAGAGGCTCTTTTTTCAGGACGGCACAAGATAACAGTAAAACTAAATGGCTTTGCTCATGGGCACATTCTATACAAGTACGGATTAAGGTCGCAATTCTTCTAGAACTTCATCCAAAAGTATGAAAAATGAAGATCTCCTCCTATTACAGGCCACCTTTTCAGAAAAAAATTTCTTCAGCCAATCTTCAGCCATATGAATGCTTTTGCGCAATTGATAGATAAAAAGTGATGTGAGATAGAACAGAAGAGGCAACCTATATCACAAGAATCTTTTCATAATCCCCAAGACATCTGCTTTCCTTTTACATTGGTAAGGCTGTTTAAAAGACAGTCACCCAGTGGAGAGTTTATATTCTACCATGAACAGAGTATAGCCGTATACATTTTTTCAGTTCCAGAACTTTGTGGTAACGCATAAATCTAGTAATCATCCAAAGTTGCCACCAACTGAAAATAAAATATGAGGAACAGGAACCACCTGCAGGAAGGCTCGTATACGAGAGGTTAAAAAACAATCCTTTATTCCGCAAGAATGCAGTTAAGCGCTTTCAACTGGAGACCCAGTCTTCTTCAGAACCATTTAAAAATACACATAACCTTGTATATATAGTCAAAGTAAGTCAATCAATGTAAAAGTCTGCCAAAACTCTTAAAGGTGTAGGTCGCACTGATAATTTCATTCAAAATCACACATTGAAATATATATAATATTTGTGACCCATCGTATATAAAAAAATACTAAACAATACATATATTGTAAAAAAATTATAAAAAAATTAAAGCGTTTGTATATATATACCTACTTAAATATGTCATAAAAATTACTACATGATGTAAATAAGAATAATCAATAGGAAATAGTTGAATAAAAAACATTACACAATGAACCATTGTGCTACAATATGTAACCAGAAAAAATTCCAAAACTGGAAAACAATAATGTGTCTATCCTTTGTATAATATAAAAATAATAATGATGATAATAACAACGCTGTCCAGCGTACTATATTGGCAAAACCGAAAGATTTTTAAAAAAACGTATCTATGAACATTATTACCGTATTCAGAAAAAAGATACTAAAAATGCTCTATACAGGCACATCAATGAGAATGGGGGAGAGCATGTATTTCGTTTTGCCATTATAGACCAAATAAAGAGTTCATTATATGGGGGTAATTGGAAGATGCAGTTAGCAGCATTGGAGAGCAGGTGGCAGATTTTACTGGATGCCACAAGACCCCCTGGACTGAATGAATTCATTAGTATTAAACCTTTCTTGATACTTCCCTAGAAGTTCCAGTCAATACTATATTAATTATTGTTATTATCATCATTATTATTTTTATATTATACAAAGGATAGACACATTATTGTTTTCCAGTTTTGGAATTTTTTCTGGTTACATATTGTAGCACAATGGTTCATTGTGTAATGTTTTTATTCAACTATTTCCTATTGATTATTCTTATTTACATCATGTAGTAATTTTTATGACATATTTAAGTAGGTATATATATACAAACGCTTTAATTTTTTATAATTTTTTTACAATATATGTATTGTTTAGTATTTTTTTATATACGATGGGTCACAAATATTATATATATTTCAATGTGTGATTTTGAATGAAATTATCAGTGCGACCTACACCTTTAAGAGTTTTGGCGGACTTTTGCATTGATTGACTCACTTTGACTATATATACAAGGTTATGTATATTTTTAAATGGTTCTGAAGAAGACTGGGTCTCCAGTTGAAAGCGCTTAACTGCATTCTTGTGGAATAAAGGATTGTTTTTTAACCTCTCGTGTACGAGCCTTCCTGCAGGTGGTTCCTGTTCCTCATAACGCATAAATCTAGACAAGAAATCTCCCCTGCATAAACAACACAGCAGGAGCACACTATCCATGCATTTGAAATCTCCATATCAATGTTAAAGACATAAACACTGTTTTCACCTGTACATGCATACCTAGTAACTAGCCATCATTCCTATGCCAGAAAATGCCAATGGTCCTCAAAATAATGTCTCAAACGCAGAACTGGGCTTACGTAGAGGTGAACTAGGTGGTCACCTAGGGTGCCCTGCTTGAAGGGGCAATCTTTCCCTATTTATCTTTCTTTGATCTAAAAACTAACTAAATAAATCCCTCTTATTTAAAAGAAAATGCACCTGTAGGACATCAGGGGTTAGTGCTCCAGGTGACTTGACATTTAAGTCAATTTATTTTAGCTTAAATTTTGTGAGGTCATGGGAGTAGAGATCTTGCGGCGATCAAATATGTTCATTTGAAGGAGTTTTAAAGAGGCAGTAGTCAAAATCAGGGACATTCTGCAGAATTCTGAGTGGACAGAGATGAGACAAATGATGAGTTTTCAGTAAGGTATGTGTCATTATTATGTTTACAATAATGCTGCTGGCAGTGGTCAACCTGATACGTTTGGCAATTTTTCTAGCTTTGTGATTTTGGGCATTTGGGATGAGGGAAATGGCATGGTGAGAGCTATTATTACTATTTTAACAATGATGCTGGTAAAGATCAATCATATGTTTTGGGCAATATTTCTGTTTTAGTGATTTAAGTTCGCAGTTGAGATACCAATGGCACTGTGAAATTAGTGTTATTACAGTTTTTACAATAATATTGGCCCTGATCAATGAGATAGTTTCAGCAACATTTTTCTGGATTTTGTGATGTGTGTCAAATCTTGGAGTGGAATACTTTTAATGTGTGACAACTTGCTTGTGAGGACTGCAGAGACAAAATTATATTGCATAGCCATCAAATGTCATAGCTATAAGTGTTGGGTGGAGGGGTTGGCTTGGCTGGATGAACATAACTGACTTTCAGTTTAAACAGTCACTATCTAACTCTGAAGGACTAGTTTGCTTTTGTAAGAAGTAAGATGGACTACATAACTGAATACCTGATTTGTACAGACATAATTGGTATAATGGCTATGGCTGTCTTCTGTGTAAGAAAATGACTAGCTGTTTTTTTTTTTTATTGATTAGTTTGGATTTCTCCTTTGAATAGATACTACACCATATCAGACCTCTCTTTCTTTTCCGTGTCCATGTTTCTTTATTTATATCTTCAAAAAATTCTTGGCTTTGTTGTTTATATTTTTGCACTTCCTTATTCGCTTCATTTTCCAAATGGCCCAATGTTTCATGGTCTATATAATGTTTTTCACAAATCTGTTATATTAATGAACACAAGTTTGTATTTGAAGTTTTTGACAGTTTTTCTTGTGTAAGTATTTTTCTTTGCTCTAATTTCTCTCTTGATCTTTTTTTAATATCTTCTGTGCAGAAATTGTGGGCTTCTTGCATAAAATAGTAACAATACATAATTTCCTACAAAACCTCAAGAGGAGTACAGAGGGTCGCCATATCATCTATAAGAGCATTGTCATGACTCAAGAAGTAACAGCTAGGAAACATTATTTAATACATATTTTTTTCATTTTCCTTACAGTCAACCTTCTGATGCATATACAGGTGGATGCCTTTTATACATGTCTGACACAAAATGCAGTTTGTTTGTTTTTTTTCAGTTTTTGTCCCAGTCCTGCATTGAAGACCACACAGAATGTAGCTGTCTTTTGGGGCTAGGATATGAAGAGGCGTACTATATATAAATATGACAATGGCAACTTTAAATATGACTGTGCCTTAATTTTAATCCCAATTTAACACCAGAGGGAGATACACAGAAAGTAACTTCCAATTTTTGAGTTGAGAGAGTAGGAGGCATGTATTATACCTAGATGTGATATATGTGTTTTCACAAGCATTTGTCTTCTCAGTTTATTGTGAACTGGTATTTGGTCATCTTTCAGCATGAGAACTTGGATACAGTTTCTTTCTTTCTTGAAATAAATACGTTTGAATTTCTTTCTGAAATACATAATTTTGTTCAGGCAATCACTAGATCAGTAGGCTGATTTAAAAAAAAAACTCTAAAATGCACCTCAGAACATCTATAACCATATGATTTCAGGGTACCTGGCAGTCCAAAGACCCACAGCTTTATTTAGTTATTAGAGGGTTATTTTAATCGGTTAGAATGTATTAAAAGGATGCAGGGAAAAGCAAAGTTGAAGCGTATGACTGAATTTCTTTCCTTAATCATGGTTTATATTCAGACCATTGTTAAATGAAAATGTTGTTTAAAACATCTCTAAAATGTATCTCAGTGCACCTAAAAATCTCATAGTTTCTGAGTGCCTAGCATCCTTCAGATTTCAGATGTCCTGAAAGGATGCATGAAATAAAATAGTTGAATAGTATGGCTGAATTTATTTCTTTGATAGTATTTTTTCTTCATGCAATCACTGAATGAAAAGATTGCTTAAAAACTCTAAAATGCACCTCAAAGCATCTAGAGCTCCAAAGGCATTCCTGATCCTCTCAGACATACATCCAGAGAACTCATAGACTCTTAGTAGTGCCTTGGCAGTTTCCTCTACAGTTATCCGAGTGAAGTTTTGCTTAGACAGAACATGTTGAATGAATGAATGAATGAAGAACTGCAGGAAAAAATGAAGAGTAAGACAAATTATGACATAAATAAAGAAAAAAAAGTAATCTGGTTAGTGTGAGTAGGTCAGGATGGGAGGGGCAGGTGGGTAGAGGTACCAGGGAACCTTTTCACCTGGGGTGCCAATTTACCTAAGGCTGGTTAGAAGAACTGAAGGTGAACTGTGAATCATGATATATTCATCACCATGTTTTCTGTTTACCAGGTGTAGAGTTCTGATCAGTTACAACCAGACATGGAGTCAGCCTGGGTTATAATGCAACAAGTCACAACAAATAGAATGTATATAAGTCAGCCATTTACAGCAGTAACATTTCATTTAACATAATAAACTTACATGAATTAATCTGACTATTTAGTAAACAACGTACATATATAAAAATGGTTAGAAGAAGGGCCTACTCACTACAAGACATCTTGAAATAGATGACAATAGAAGGCATATTCCCATGAAAATGTATTTGTCTTTGAACTCATTTGTCAATTCCTGTGTCCTGTACTGATGGGAGATTCTAATTCCAGGTACAGTTTCAGCTCACTGTACTTATGGCTGAGTAAGTTAATTCCTGTAGATTAGCACTCCATGTGAAACTGTTATAGTAATAAATGTAGACTGGGCAGAATCAAATTAGGTACTTCAAGATTCACTATATAACACTTAAGTAGTTCATAGGTTTAAAGATTCAGAAGTGTGCACTAGGCTAATGATCCCAAGGGCATTTGTAAGACTAACCATGCATTCTAGATCTCTGACAAGTCCTCTTATCCAAGACAAGTGCAAGTAGGGGCTTGGGAGATGAAACATTTACAAGCAGGATCCTGGGAAATGAACAATTTATAGGCTACCTGTGTCCATTAAAGGCATAGATGCCAAACCAAGGATGAGTTTCCTGTCCCCCTTCCAATTGTCTGTTACCCCTTGAATTGGATTAGTGAGGAACTTTGCTTCACAAGGCTGGGGAACCTGTTTCAGAGAAGGAGTAGTCTTTGGAATATACTGTATATGTGTCCTTTCAGCAGGTCCTATTTATATCGCAGGCAAGGTTTAAGTGCATAGAATGGGTAATTATGGTGCTGTTTGTTTTGCCAACATGCTCGTCTGTGCATGCAATCATCAGTTTGTTTGCCATAATTCTTCTAACTATGCTTGTATGCCAGTGCTGTAGACCCTGTGCCTTATGATCTGGTGATTCTTTTAATACTCATTATCTCATGATTTTCAAATCAGGTCTTCAGTGAGACTCAGATCAAAATGGAAATGATGATTTTTTTCTGTGGCAATGATAAAAAATGATCCAGTGAAGAAAATTAGTGTAAATGGGACTAGTAATTAACAAACTTGTATATAAACACTCGTATGACAGATGTTTCATTTTGCATATATATGAATATGTTGATTTTCATACATTTAGCTTGTTTTGATAGGTTTGCATAGCTTCAAGTAAAAAAAAAATATATATATATATATATATATATATATATATATATATATATATATATGGATTTACCACTATTCACTGAAAGCACATTTCACCGAAAATCAAATTAGAGTGCACTTTTCACAGAAAGCTCATTTCACCGAAAACACAATTTACTGAAACACATTTCACTGAAAGTTGTAGATGGCCTTTAGCCCACTGTAGTGCGACCCTGGAGTTAGTATATATAGTAAGGGGGGGTAGGAGGGCACCACTCCTCCCATGAGGGGTGTGGAGGGCATAGCCCCCACATATTTTATGTATATATTATTGTCAGAGAACAGTAATATATTGCAATTATATATATCCATGTATATAATTCAAAATATTTAAAATATGTGGGGGCTATGCCCCCCACACCCCCCCTTACTATATATACTAACTCCAGGGTCACACTACAGTGGGGAAAAGGCCATCTACAACTTTCGGTGAAATGTGTTTCTGTGAATTGTGTTTTCGGTGAAATGTGCTTTCAGTGAAAAGTGCACGGTCAAATGTGTTTCAGTGAAATGTGCTTTCAGTGTATAGTAGTAGATCCATATAAATATATATATATATATATATATATATATCACGGTTATCTTAACATTTTTAACTGTATGCCATATTCCATTTCTGCTGATACAGCGATCTATGTCAAACTAAAATATACAATGCAAATTAAAGTACAGAAGCTATGTAGTACTACAGTAAAGTTATGGCATCCCTTACCAGCGTTCTTCAGGTATTACGAAGGAAAAGGAAGAACTGTGGCATTATATACTGACCTACTTTAAGAATCAATTGATCAACATTTCTAAATTTCAGAAATACCTGCTTAAGGTTCTCTAATTCTGCTGACTGTTACAGAGACTCATTTCCTACAGGGATGCCTACATAGAACAAGGTGCCTGGACAAGGCAACACTGTTTAAATACATGCTTTAATATGGATGCCCAACAATGCTAAGCAGCCCAGCAAAATGTACTTTAGAACTTATGTTTCCCTCTATCCTTCCAGCTAATCTATTTCAAAATCTTTGTTACAAACAGTAATGTATTCTCTGAATAACAATAGTACAGAGCTTTTCTTGGTATTATCATTTCTTTAAAAAGATTTCTGAGAATACTTGAAGGGATCAAGGTCTGCACACACACAGTCTTTACTTTTGCATGATGTTAATTGGACTGCTGGGTATTTACTTATCCTGGCATTGAAGACAAATGTATTTAGTAGATATTTCTGCATTTTATGAAGTTTCAATTTTCTTCTGATATTCCAGTATTTTCAGGTTTTTATAGTGCAGATTGTTTCCTTAGTCTCAGTGCCAGAATGTGGTCTCTTCAACTTTACAGACTCACTGATTAACAAGCGGCATGACTTAAAATGGACACTAATCTTCTATTATTCTTTGAGTGTTATTTAATTTGTACATATTGACATAACCCCCTTCAAAACCAATCATACTCAACTAGCAGCCTGCTGTAAGTATAATGAGGGATGCTTATGAATAAACACACTTATTAAGTAGAAAATGTTTTCATGCGTACCACAGTGTAATAAAGATAGCTGCCAGTTCCTGGAATCACTTGCCTTTTATGTTTCAAAATTATGCATACCAGCTACATTAAGTCTGAGATTTATGTTCTTACCAGCAGCACAGCAGCACAAATCAGCCCTATATAACTATAAGTTGTGATAAATTATTTCATTAGGTTACTCATATAAAAAGTTGTATACAATTGCCCCACAATTCTCACAGAGAAGTATGTACATTGCTGGATAATAGAGATTCCTGATCTTCTTGGACATGCATCCAGAGACATAATAGACCCTTTATAGTGCCTCACAAAGATTTATCTGGAAGAGCTTCCTGTTATAGTGGACATATACTAGGACTGTTCCACTTTTAAACTTGCTTGACACGTTGTCTCATGTCAATGTATCTTGGCATGGATCATAATTCTGCATCCACATAACTCATTTCCATTCTGTCACTCGATCATGTGGAAGCATAAAGCATTTCCAGCCAATGGTCATAACTTATATTCATGCTAACATGGTCTGCTGACAAACACTGTGGATGCTATAAGTGAAGGGAGGAGAAAATTCTAGCACTTCATACCATCTACTTCTACTTTATGGAGGTGGTTTTCAACAGGACACCAATGCAGTAAGATTGATAAACATAAATGATATAACACACTGAGCTAAAAATGTCTTATAAATGCAGTCTACTTAATCTCACCCCTCACCTACAAAAGGAAGCCCCAAATATATGATTTTAGTGACTTACGGAAGCCAGCCTTGGATGATGACTGCCAAAACCACTGGGATAGCAGGTAATAAATGTAGCAGGGTCTGAAAGGTCAAATCACATGCATGTGAAGATCCAGGATGTACCTGAGGAATCACTAGCAGCCCCTGGGTGATGGAGACAAAAATCTTAGACAGACTATAGATACCACCAGCTTTTTCAGGAATGTAGGGCCTAAGTCATGAATGGGCAAATGCTCCAACACCAAGATCTTACAAATAGTACTGAACTGGACAGATAGCCAATGGAGGCTGTAACAGGGACAATATGACACTAATGACTAGTGTCAGAAATTGATTTAGTAGCGAGTTCTGCACAAACCATTAATGATGAAATTCAGTATTGGAAAGTCCCAGGTAAAAAGCCTTCTTTGCTTGGACTTCCACAATATTATGAGTCATTTAATCTGTCTGCAACTGTATTTTATTAAGCAGAATTTCGTCTTCTACCTAACTGAATGCAATAGAATAAGTGGTGGCAGATTTAGTCCGATTAAGTCTGATAGGTCCACTTTTTCATAGAATATATCTATATCTATATCTATATATTTATATATCTATATCTATATCTATGTATATACACACACACACACACACACACACACACACACACACACACACACACACACACACGTATGTGTATTGATATAATTCTATCTATCTATCTATCTATCTATCTATCTATCTATCTATCTATCTATCTATCTAATCTATCTATCTGTCTCCCTATCCATCGATCCATCCAGCTATCTATCTCTCTGCCTGTATAAATAAATATGGTAGCAGGGCAAGTGATGGATAGAACTACCACCTGCCTTAAACAAATCTCCAGAAACAGAGGTTTGCCCCCAACTTACATTTCTCTCTCTCTCTCTCTCTCTCTCTCTCTCTATATATATATATATACATAAATATACATACAATATATATGCCAATTAGTCTGTGTGCTCAAATCTCATAGCGACAATTTTTACTCTGTTTCAGTGGCTAGCCCTGACACAGCATGCAGCCTGCGATCCATTTTCTCCTATCTAAATGATATTGTATACCAGAGTTAATACCTAAAGTGGTTGGTCTACACAACTTCCATTTTCTCCTATCTAAAGGATACTGTATACCAGAGTTAATACCTAAAGTGGTTGGTCTACATGACTTTGTCCTTGATAAGTGACACCTACAGTTTGTGCTGATTCCCAAAAACCTCCATCCATCCATTCAATTTTTGGTGAGTTTGACAAGTAAACAAGTGTGGAGTGAGCAGCATTTCATTATATTTTGTAAATTTATGTTTCAGCAAACAGGTAGATAGGTTTCCATTATAATATGCTCAAGATGCAGCACCAAAATAAATGTCTAATATGCATCTGTTTCACTACTTGTGATGTGATTAGAGACATTTAAAAATTGATTAGCAAAGCTTAGTGTGTACTGCATTTAAGGAGACCCATAATGAAAACAATGCGGTGCGCTGGGTACATCTGTCTAGTAATCTATATATTAGTTCAAGTGGCAGTACATGCTATAGTAGCCTATTAGAGTGTAGTGGTGATGGGTATTAAAGGATGCAATTTTCACACAATTTTTGCAAAATATTTTAACACTCGATAATTTTTTTTTCTCAGTTTTCTATTGGTCCTGCTAAAGAGGTGCTGTTTTGGTGTTGGGTCTTTCTCACAATTTAGTAGCTATTTATAGCACCGTATTTTCAAGAAGAAGGGTGGTTGGCTCATGAGTAAATAAGGGGAAGCTAAGTGGTGTTCTCCATCAAGGACCTTACAAAGACATGCATCTGGAGCCTTTCTCCCTGGGCCTCTGCTGAAAATTGGCTTTGTTCCAAGTCGGACTTTCCCGGTTAACAAATGTTAAATAAATAAATAAAAAAAAAATTAAAATATTTATAGCATCTTCTCCTCCTTTCCATATTCATTAACAAGCTACCACTGATTTCAACAAAACTGTAAATTAATCAATATGCTGATGATGTGATGCTTATAAAGGAGACAGTCATAGAACAGACTCCAAGGAAACTTCAACCAAACATGCATCTGGATAATAATTAATAAACTTGCTTAGGTCAACCAAGTCTACATTTTTTAGACTAGTAAACAGAACAAAAAACAAAAATAAAAAAAAAAAAAAGAAAGAAAGAAATTCATGCATTCCCTATATTTATTAATGAATCATCTGGTGCTCTAATAACTCTGATGCAGAAGCTTTAAATACTTATGCATACCATTAGACCCTATAATACAATATAAAGTAATTTGTAAGCAATAGTGTTTATATTGATTGGAAAAAGGTTTACACACTGTAAATTTAGCATTACATGCAGAAATAAGTGCAGCAGAGTGTAGCTATTAAAAAGAAAAGTATCGCCACCATGTTCTCAGTGCTGGTGAGAGGACTTAGCAAATAGAACTGCTATGGGGTATAAGACAAACTTTCAAACTTCTATGCCTACATGAGTCCTGAAAAAAAAAAAAGAAAGTTGCACATTCACAAAGTACATTTGACCTAATAACATAATATACCATGCAAGCAACAGGCAGTCAATAATGTATGGCACCATTCCCAGCTGTGGCAAAATGTTTTTTTTTTAAATTTAAATAGTGGCATTGTATAATGACAGCAGGTCTCGTGTATGTGTGTGTGTGTGTGTGTGTGTGTGTGTGTGTGTGTGTGTGTGTGTGTGTGGGAGGGGAGGGGTATACAGGATTTTCCCATACCCAGTCAGGAACTGCTGCTAAAATCTTTAATTCAAGCAATACACAAGTAGTATAGCTGACAAAGTTCTCAATCAACTTAAAAGTTCTCTTAAAGGGACACTCGTTTCTAAAATCATTTGCTTGCTAGAGGACTTTGTTTACCTTTTAGTCCTGTGTAAGTCCCATGTTCATACAAAGGTTGGGTTTTCAGAGAAGTTGTTAGCATATTATAGGTCAGATTTCACAAACCTCAGTGGGGGAGTGGGTTAAGTGCTAAATGTTTACAGTCTGTCCTTTTGTATTTTCCATCCCCCACCCAAGATAAGTTGAATGACTGGTCTAGCCTCAGCCATAGATGCTATCTAGTCTCACTCAGATCTGAAGCCTCTGCAGCAGTGAAATTAAATCTTTAGTATGTGATTTTTTTTTTTTTTGTGAAACTTAGTGGAATGATTATCCCAGCCTAGACAATTGTATTTTCTTTCATTTGATTTTGTTTCATGGTTGTTGCTACATGCCTTTTCCCCCTTTCACTATTAATTATTTTTATATGGTCAGCAGTAGAGTGCTTATTAGTGCATGCACTCATATAGACATACATTTGTAAGACAGTTTCTCTCATTTCACAGGACAGCATTGCTTTGGACAGTTGCATCTGGGAAACAAACAAATGTCCTAAGATTCTAGAAGAATAAAATCTTATAATAGTTCAATAAAAAACATGTCAGACAACTTTGAAATTGAATCTTGTTACTGTATTAAAAGTAATTTCCCATTAGCTGACACCCTTCAGGAATCACACAGTAACTGTCTGTATATACTAATTTCATCCAACTGAATTTAATTTCTTTTTCTTCCCAGCACTGTGTTAGAATGTTAGGATCCTTCACTCTTTCGCTGAATATTTGTCTACAGTGGAGTTACACTGGTTACCATTTGAAAGCGGAGGAAAATGTAGTCTCTATATTTCCCTTTATTTTCCTATTTGGGTGCATAAGTATGCAAGCAATATGTAATCTAAGTTTATATGCATGTGGTTGTAAAACCACAAGCCTTGCTATGTCTTACTGACTAGCTTGCAATTCAATGTATTCTTGTCTGTATATGTTGGATATGTGATAATGTATGTATTTTTTTAAAATAACAAATATAACAACGATTACCACATAAGAAAACTCAATTCTGAGCAAAAAATAAAAAAGAATCATAAAAGTATTAGATAACAGTTGCTCAGGATGGGCGTCAAGCCAAAATAAATGAAATTGAATACGTCTATTCAAACCAAGTAGTGCAGCATGAAGCGTGTTATTCAAATAAGAAACAATATGTCTATTCAGACCAAACAATGCAGCACAGAACTGTTGTTCAAATATTATGTAGCACTTCTCTTCAGACGATGTACGTATCCAAATACTTAAAAAACGAATAAATAAAGTTCCTTCTATAATAAACAATAGTTTATTGATGAACAGGTAAGCGCTTTCGCTAAGATAGCTTTATCAAACCAATAAAAGCACAATAAATGAAAGGCACCTTATATATAAAATCAAAGCATCATTGAAATGACATAATAAATTAGCATACAAAATGGCAATTAAGCAATTAGAATGTAATAAAAGCGCATTAATTCAAACCTGGCAGTTAATATTAAAAACATCATGATTCTGTGCATGATAAATAAATACAAAAGAGCAATTTGAAAATGCATTAATTCATATATGATATTCATAACATTAATGTGCAGAGTATATATATAGTGTAAAAGATAAATAATTAATAAAGATGTGTATATATATATATATATATATATATATATATATATATATATACATATATATATATAAGTATATATATATATATATATATATATATATATATATATATTAATGGGTATATCTAAAAAAGTATATGTGCTAAAACACTATAGTCATTTATGGTGAAATCTCCTATTTCTAACCACTGGTTTTAAAGGTACTTTATCGTTAAGCCCTGGGGGGATATGAGCTTGCAATCTAATAATCCAATTGACCTCATTCCTTTCAGTATGATTCATAATATTCCCTCCTTTTAGGGTAGGAGTATTAACATAGATGACTAAAAAATTAAAGGTATGTGTGACATCTGTATCTAAGACATGTTTAGACAGTGCATTAATAGTAGAATGAACACAAATTTGATAGAGATGTTCTCTAACCCTGTCCCTAAGCCTTCTATCGGTTTTACCCACATAGAAGGCGGGACAGGAAGTGCAGAAGGCTAAATAAACAACGTGTTCAGTGTTACAAGTAGCATTAACATTAAAAGTAAAAAAATCTAGAAGTACATGGATGTATGAACATGTTTGAAGAACATATATGTGAACAAAAATTGCAGTTATTGCAAGGAACAGTATCCAGAAAATTTCTATTTTCATAATAGTGACTTACATTACTATAACACAACAGCCAATGTAGCTTCTTTTTGTTTTTAAATAAAAAATTGTGGATGTTCACCTACTATTTTCTTAATATTAGGGTCTACTGTAAGGACATTCCAATGTTTAATTAATATATTCCTAATTCTCTGAAAATCATCTGTATAATATAAAGGTATTTTCTGGAATAGCATATTATTTTGTATTTTATTAGTATCAGCATTATAAATCTCCATCCCTTGGTCAGAAAAATAGGGACAAGCTTTATTCATTCTTAAATTCTCAATATATTGAAAACCTATACTGATTTCTTCTGCTCCATAGTTTCTTGATATTATTCTATCTTGTAGGCTCATTAATTCTAGGTTGAAGTTACATGGTATGTGGTTCAGCCTGGAAGCTCAAATTGCTTGACCCTTAATAATATTATTAAAAATATGCCTAGGATGCATAATCTCTCTATGTAATAGCGAATTTCTGAAGCAAGGTTTCTTATAGATGCCTGTATTAAGTTGACCATTACTAAGATGTTCAATATAAATGTTTAAAAAAGCTATATTAAGGTCTGAAAAATTTAAGGTAAATTTTAAGAAATCAGAAAATGAATTAATTTGCTCAAAAAAAGTATCCAATCCTTGTTTGGTATCAGTCCAAATAAAGAATAAATTATCCACAAAACATCTATAGAATGGAATATACTTCTTAAAATAGGGTGAAGGTAGCAATTTGTGTATTTCCCACCAAGCCATAACAAAGTTGGCGTAGCTATTAGCACAGTGCCCATAGCTACGCCATCGTTTTGTAAATACAGTTCCTCATCAAAGATGAAAATATTATTTTCTAATATTGTTCCCAATAACAAGATCTATTTTTGCAGGTAAAAATCTGTTTTCTGTGTTAGATATTGTTGGACACATTCTATCCCTAAGTTATTCGGGATGTTCGTGAATAACGACTTAACGTCCAATGTAACTAATAAATATGCAAGACTGTTTGAGAAATTCTTGGTTTCTTTATATAGGTCTAGTAGAAACTGTTTAGAATCTCTAAGAATCAAAGGATTAGAATCTACCACCAGTCTTAATAACTTTTCCATGTAAACTTATATGTGTTCTGTTACCCAGCTTCTTCCCACTGTGATAGGTGACATAGGTGGATGTAGTGAGTTTTTATGAACTTTTGGTAATCATTATGTAGTTGGTATTAAAGGATTCTCCACCAACAGGAAATCATACATCTCATTCGTGATGATACCACTGCATTTTAGATCTTCTAGTGTATTATAAACACTTATAATATGTTCTTGAACAATTTGCATGTTAAAAGGTGTGTAGAATAAGCTGTCACTTAAAATTTCTTTCATACGATTAATATAGTCTATCCTGTCCAGTATCACCACTGGACCACCTTTGTCTGCTGGTTTGTTTGTTTGTTTGTCTATTTCGGCTTTTCCCGGTTAGGGGTCGCCACAGCGGAACTCTGGTCCGCTAATGATTGGCAGTAGAGTTTTACGTGCTGGCTTGCCAGGCCTAATGCACAACCTTCAACAAAGGAATGCCCATTCATGCATGTCGCCACACAGAAGACGCACTAACTGAGAATCGAATGGGCAATGTCTAACTATGAGGCGACAACGCTGGTCTAATTGAAATATTATCTTTCTTAAGGTTATAAAAAGCTTTTTTCTGTTTAAATGTTAAGTTACCTTTCTTAGATGAAAGTGAAGTAGTAGAATAAACATCGTCTTCTACCATTTTACAAAAAGCATCAACAAGTGGGTGTAAATTGGGTACAAAAACACTGGGTTTGCAAAATTCTAAATTATGTGTATTAACAGATTCATTATTAAACATCAGCTTGAGTTGGAAATTACGAGCAAATAGCTTAACATCCAAAACTGTATCTATCATGTTACTATTGGAAGTAGGAATAAAGGACAATCCTTTATTTAGAACTTCCATTTCATATTGGACTAGGGGTCTATGTGAGAGATTCCAAACTAGATTATTACTTTCTCCCACATTTTCTTTAGGGTGGGTTCTTTCAAATCTCCACCTGGAGCTTTCCTCTTTTGCCTTCCCCTGCTTATAGGGTGACTTCTTCCTCTTTTGTTGTAAGTAGAAATTGGGAAAGGGGTAGCAGGCTCAACTGAACTAGAGGTGGTAGGTTGTGGGAATGTTTTTCTACATACAACCGGTTCAGTATTTAACTGTATATGGGAAGTAGATAAATCTTGTAACACTGAACACGTTGTTTATTTAGCCTTCTACACTTCCTGTCCCTTCTATTCGTGTTCATTCTACTATTAATGCACTCTCTAAACATGTCTTAGATACAGATGTCACACATACCTTTAATTTTTTAGTCATCTATGTTAATACTCCTACCCTAAGAGGAGGGAATATTATGAATCATACTGAAAGGAATGAGGTCAATTGGATTATTAGATTGCAAGCTCATATCCCCCCAGGGCTTAACGATAAAGTACCTTTAAAACCAGTACTTAGAAATAGGAGATTTCACCATAAATGACTATATTGATTTAGCACATATACTTTTTTAGATATACCCTTTAATATATGTATATGTATATATATATATATATATATATATATATATATATATATATATATATATAAACATCTTTATTAATTTTTTATTATTTATTTATCTTTTACATTATATATACTCTGCACATTAATGTTATGAATATCATATATGAATTAATGCATTTTCAAATTGCTCTTTTGTATTTATTTATCATGCACAGAATCATGATGTTTTTAATATTAACTGCCAGGTTTGAATTAATGCGCTTTTATTACATTCTAATTGCTTCATTGCCATTTTGTATGCTAATTTATTATGATGTCATTTCAATGATACTTTGATTTTATATATAAGGTGCCTTTCATTTATTGTGCTTTTAATGGTTTGATAAAGCTATCTTAGCAAAAGCACTTACCTGTTGGTCAATAAACTATTGTTTATTATAGAAGGAACTTTATTTCTTCGTTTTTTAAGTATTTGCATACATACATGGTCTGAAGAGACGTGCTACATATTATTTGAACAGTTCCATGCTGCATTGTTTGGTCTGAATAGACATATTGTTTCTTATTTGAATAACAAGCTTCATGCTGCACTACTTGGTTTGAATAGACTTCTATTCAATTTTGTTTATTTCGGCTTGATGCCCATCCTAAGCAACTGTTATCTAATATTTTTTTTAAATGTTGTATGCACTGCACATAATTGTTTGTGGTATACTTCACTGTTAATATTGGAATTCTCATAACTTTTCTCAACCTCGCCTCTTTTGTGACTCAGATGGCTGTGTTGTTGAGACCACTTACCCCCTTATAAAGATGGAAATAGATAATTTAAATAAATAAATGTGTGTGTCATTATATGTTCATCATACATATTGCCTTGGTTTTTTAAAAAGTATTTGCTATACATCTTTATGTCTTTATAGATCCACATATATGTGTAAGTCTATACACACATATATATATATATATATATAAATATGTCTCCGAATTTGTGCGTGTCTTTGTTTATGTATACAGATGTACAGCCACCTATATGTGTGGTGTGTTGGTGGATATATACATTCACACTCTCATACACTGGCATGCAGGAGGTATTTTGACTAAGGTGCCATTGCATCTGCTCCTAACAGCATTTGTGTCACTGACCCATTATTGCTAGTTTTACAAGTAACAGTTTTTTCCATTTGTCACATGCCACATGATGAGTATTAAAAGTGTGACTCAAACTACAGACACTACAGACCCATAAGCTTAACCAGCCTTATTGGTAAGGCCATGGAATGAATCATCATGGACCCTATAAATAAGGACATAGGTGATCTCAAGACCCTTGATCTGAAACAGGATGGTTTTGTCAAAGACAGATCATGCCTGTTAAACCTGGTGGACTTCTTCAAAAATGTCACCAGTGCCATAAATGAAGACAAATCTGTGCATACAACCTACCCTGACTTAGCAAAGGCCTTCAACGCAATCCCACATTTGAGTATCATTGATAAACTCTCCCACTTGAATATCAACCCTTATGTTGTCAGGTGGGTTGTTAACTGGCTCACAGACAGATCACACTCAGTCAAAGTTGAGGACTTTACCTCAACCAGCAGACCTGTCAGCAGTGGGGTTCCAGAAGGGTCAGTGCTGGGTCCCCTATTGTTTGGAATATACTTCTCAGAAGTTCAGGCCAATACAGAGGGGCTACGGCTGACTACGTTTGCTCTTCTTCTTCTTCTTTCGGCTTTTCCCGGTTAGGGGTTGCCACAGCGGATCGTCTGTCTGCTCATGATTGGCTGACTATGTTTGCTGATGACTGCAAATTAGGTGCAATCATTTAATCCCCAAATGATGTCAATACACTTCAAGAGGGATTTAACAAAAATCAATGATTGGTGTCAAAGCCATGGACTCAAAGTCAATGCTAAAAAAAATGTATTAACATCCCCTTCAGTAAAAACGATATCCCTGCAGATTAACATATAAATGACAATACCCTATGTAAGAACTCAGTAGTGACAGACTTGGGAAAGCAAGTTGACTGTAGCCTAAACATTGACCACCATGTGTCTGCTGTGATAAGGAAGGCATTCTATGATGCTCAGCTCATTAGCAAAGGCACTGCCTGAAGAATAAAAGAGGTCCTAACTCCCCTGTACATGACCCTCATAGGTTCATAGGTTCATAGGTTAATACTAGGCTATCTGCCCTAGGGCATTTATAAGCCTAGCCAGAGTGTGTTTGGCTTTCGCCACCCACTTTAAAATAATTTTGCTATGCACTTTTTCAAGGTTAGTATACTGTGCCTCTGTCTAACAGTGACACAGAAGTGATACCCGGGGTAAACCTATGATCTCCCATCCACTCATCAAGATTCCTCTTGAAGAGAGTCAGTGAGGGACTCTGCCTAACCTGGACTGGGATTTTATTCCAGAGTGAAGGGAGCCTCTGGGTTATGAATCTGTCCCTCCAACATGTCCTATTTATTTCAGTGCTGAGGTTCAAGTCTCTCGAGCACGTAGCTCGATGGAATTTGGATTTTCTGAGGTGCAGCATGTCCATTAATTCTGGGTTGGACATGCTTTATACGTCAGGCACAGATCGCCTCTGAGCAGGCGGTATGCCACTGAGTAGAGCTGGAGTTTTTTTAACCGGGCAGCATATGGCATCTCTTTGAGCCCTTTGATCCTCTTGGTGAGGTACTTTTGGGGTCTTTCTAGTTCCTGCAAGTGTCTGGTAAGGTACATCCCAAAAGGGGCATTGTACTCAATTATGGGCCTGATGAGGGATGAGTAAAGGGGCACGATGACCTCCCCTGATCTAGATGTGAATCCCTTCATGATTAGGTGGGCTATATAAAATGTTTTTCTAACCACTTTGGCCACGTGGTTGTCAAATGAGAGATTGCTATCAACTTGGGTCCCCAGGTCCCTAGTTACTTCTTCTGTATTTAATGGATTACCACCTATGTGGTAATTTGTGGGCACTTTCTTTTTACCAAAGGGGATGACTATACACTTTTTGGCATTTAGCTTGAGGCCATGGCTCTGGCACCAGTTGTCTGTTTCTATGAGGCCCTTTTGGAGGATGCTTGTGTCAGCTGGAGTGTCAATTATGGCGCCCAGTTTGCAGTCATCTGCAAACTTGGTCAGCCACAGTCCTTCCGTGTTGGCCTGTACCTCCAAGAAATATATACCGAACAAGAGAGGTCCCAGGACTGAGCCTTGTGGGATGCCACTTGTAACTGGTTTGGAGTCTGACATGGCTCCAGCAATTCTAACCATGTGGGTTCTGTCCTTGCGCCAGTTTGCAACCCATCTGGTGACATAGGGGGTTTATATTTAAGCTGGTGAGCTTATCTATAATGCCCGAGTGGGATATTGTATCAAAGGCTTTTGCGAGGTCCAGGTAGGCTGTGTAGACCACCTTCCCATCGTCAATGGCCTTAGTGACTGTTTCAAAGAAATCAACCAGGTTTAAGAGGCAGGATCTGCCCTTAACAAAGCCAAACTGGGTAGGATCCAGTGTCTGTAGGTCCCCAATATCTTTATTTATGAGGTCCATGATGATCCTTTCCATAGCTTTGCAGACCAAGCTAGTGAGGCCTATGGGGCAATAGTTTCCAGGATCCGTTGGGGCACCACCTTTGTGGAGAGGGACCACTGTTGCTGTATGCCACTCTTTGGGTACATATCCTGTAGTAAGGCTGAGATTGAACAGTAGTTTTATGTTTGGGTTTAGCTCTTCTTGGAGTTCATGTAGGACGCAGCCCGAGACACCGTCTGGTCCCATTGATGCTGTGTTTTTTGCTTTGGAGAGGGCAGCTCTTACCTGAGCATCTGAGATGTCAGTGGGGCAGCACTCTGCTGGGATAGATATTTGCCCTTTTGGTGGGGAGGGGGGGCGGAGTTTGCGTTGAACCTGTCAGCTAGGATGTCGGCAATGTCTGTGGGTTCAGTGTATTTTTTGTCATTTTGGACTAATTCTGAGCATATCTGGAAATTCCCACCCAGGTTCCTAACATAACTAAAGAAAGCCTTGTGATTATCCTTAGTGTCCTGTGCACATTTTCTCTCGAAGCTGGCCTTAGACGATTTTATGAGTGCCCGTAGTTTTTTGCTAATACTGATCAGAGATGCCTTCCCTTTTTGGGATTTTGCTCTATCATGTAGTAGCTTCCACCTTCTATTGTATAGTTTGTTTATGGCTGGGGTCTACCAGACAGGACGTCTGCCTTTGGAGGATTGGGACTTGGTTTTATTTGGGATTGCATGATCCATGCATTCCTGAAGGTGTTCATAGAATGCGTTTATAAAGGATTCTGCAGTCTGGGCCGTATTTTCCACAGGCCTGGGGGCTTTGAAGGATTTCACCTCAGTTTTGAGGAGTGTAAAATTTGCATTAGAGAAGTTTTTCAATGTGGTTTTCAGGGCAGGGGGTGGAGTTGGGATGTGAATATCCAGTGAGATTAGTTTATGGTCTGATCTTACCAATGAGGGATACACTTCTGGTCTGGAGCATAGAGTCCCCATGTTGGTGATGATCAGGTCCAGTATGTTTTCCCCTCTTGTGGGAGTGGTAACAAGTTGTTCCATAGCATTTGAGTTTATAAATTCAAGGAACCTTTGGGCTAGGGTGTTGGAGCTAGAGTAATGCTCCCAGTCTATGTTTGGGTAGTTGAAGTCGCCCAATATAATGGTGTTTGGAGAGACCTTCATATTTTCCAGTGTTCTCAGGAAGGCCGAGTGGGGTTCCTGGGTTTGGGAGGGTGGTCTGTAGCAGGCTATAAACTGGAAGGCAGTTTTACCCACTGTTAGTTGCACATGGATAGTCTCTGATGCTTCGTGCTGTGCCACCAACCTGGAGTTGTGGGTATCTTTGATGAATATTGATACTCCCCCTCCTTTTGTGGTTTGGTCCAAGTTTTGGGGCCAAAAAGCATGGTATGAGGTATAACCTGGTAGTGCTGGGGTGCTCTCGGGAGCTTGAACTAGGTTTCTGTTACTGCAAAGATATCGATGTTCTCCATGCTAAGGAGAGTTTCGAGTGCATGCATCTTGAGGTTTAGACTTCTGGTGTTGAGTAGCATTACTCTTAGTTTCTTATCCCTTGTGATACCTATGGAGGTGGGTTTGTCTTTTGAGCCTTGCCTAAAAAAGGCACTATGGGGGTAGCAAGAGCCTTTGCCAATATCCGAAAGCCCAGGGGTGACAGGTGCAAGCCGTCCCTAGTGAAGCATCGTGGCTTGTCGAGCATGTCATCCCAGGCTGACAGGCATTGGATCCCCTTTGAATGACACCAATACTTAAGCCAATTGTTGAAATTGATCATCTTGTCTTCATATTGTGGCATCATTCTTGGTGAGGGTAAGATACTACTCAAGGTCAGGGTCATACTGGCCTGTGCTACATGCTCAGAGAGCTCCTCTATGTCTCTTTTCATGTAGTCCAGAGAGGTACGTCTCAGGTCATTCACACCAGCATGGACAATGACTGAGTCATATTTGTACTTGCCTTGGAGTGACCTGAGTGCATGTGTTATGTGGCGGATCCTAGCGCCCGACAGGCAGCTCACCGTGACCTTCTCCTTGTTCAGCCTGGTGAGTGGGACGTCAGTGTGCCTGACAATAGTCACCTATTACAAGTGTATCAGGTGTGTTGTTTAGCCTTAAGGGCTGTGACTGTTTGGCACACTGGCTTTGTGAGCTATGTGTTGTATGTGTTTTGTTTTGGGGTAGCGGTTGCTTAGGTGTCTGCTTTGGAGGTCTCTGCTGCTTAGGCAGATTTTTATTTAGAGCCTCCGAGTATGTTTTTGTGTGTTTATGTGTTTGGTTTGCTGTCGTGGTAGGTCTATGTGAGACTGGAATTATAGTGAGTGTGGTTTCCTTCTCCTCCTGACTGGTTACACCAGTACTGAGTTGAGAGAGCTTAGCCTTCAGTATGGCTATAGGGTTGCATCTCTCACATGTGTTGGAATTTGTTGGGAGGAGGAGAGGGTTGTCTGTGTACATGAGGCAGTTGTAACATTGCCTCAAGATTCCCAGATTCACCAGCTGGACCGGAGAGGAGATTGACAACTGACCTTTGGACATGCTAGAATAGTATTGGGAATTCCTTTATAATTGAAAAAAAGGGCTAATGGGGAACAAGGTACTCAAGGGGAGTTTGTGAGGGTGTAGTGCTTTTAATTTTTTAGTGCTGACTTATAAAATTGCTTTAGTGGGAAAGTGCCAAGTAACTTAAATGCAATGTGTTACAGGTAACTTAAATGCAAAAATGACAAACAGTAACTTTCTTTCAAGTGAAACAAGGAAATAAGTACAGTAAGCAATGCAGATATCACTAGGGATCCACAGAAGCGCTGAAAAGCCGCGTTTTAGGTGGAATTAGCATTTCAGGGAAATAACAAGCAAACAAACAACAAGCATACAAACAAAGCTCGATTCAGCAGGCCTGGATCTAGTCTATGCTACAGCAAACAAGGTGTACCAATTTCAGTAAGAAATAGTTCAAATATGCAGGCACTATAAGCCTTTAACCAGAAATTCCCAGCTCAGAAGGGCAGAGTCCAGCCTTTCCTCCCACAAGAGTGCAGACCATGAACCTTCTTAATGTAAAATAACTGGCCTGAAGCCCAAGTGCTTAAACCAGAACTAATATACTTTTAGAATAACAGACACTGAGCCCTCAACCAGCAGTTCCCAACTTAGAAGGATGTAAGCTACGTGTCCTGCCACCACAGTGCAGGCCACAAGCCAATCATTTAGTACAATGCTCTCTTTGGTATATACCTTATCAGGCACCTGCAACATCTTGAGAGACCTTAGAGTCTCCAACACATGTCATACATTAACAGACTGAAGTCACTGTCACTGTACTCAGTAGCTTACAGTCTCCTTAGAGGAGACTTGTGCCTGGCCTAGAGAGCAATCTCAGATCCAAACTTAATGGAAATGCTGCACATATGCAAGTCAAATGGGATAAGGGTCACTTGCTCCAGGGGCCTTAAGCTGGCCTGCAACATAAATAGGACCTGCTGGAGAGACATATATGTCTCTCAGAGGTTGCCACTCCTCTGGAATAGGCTACCAATATGCATCATACAGAGTTCCTCTATGACCATGTTTAAGTGCAGTCTGGATGGGAAACCATAAATTCTTTGCACAGATTTCACCTATGAGCCTCCTAGATATGAGCAGTCATTGCTAACTAAGATCTTGAGTTTAGGCTAGATCCTTTACATTGAGTATCTCTAGTATTATATTGGGTACACACGGCCAGACTTATAAACACCTTTGGGTCAGTAGCCTAGTAACCATCTATGAAACTATCAAGTTACAAGAATATTCTTACTTTCAGTCATCTAAATTTTTAAAGATGATAATCTGACTTGTGTGTTTTCACACTTTCAGACTGCACTGGATTTTTTTCAGGATGACTGTTGCCATATCCCTAAGAATTTGGTGGGGGGAGGTACTTAGGAGGAAGCAAGCTCAGCAGCAGGTGGCCAAGAGTAATTACTTGTAGACATTACTTTGTCATTACAGAGTTGGAGTTCTTTCTGGATATAGAAACATAAGGCAAACAACGTACTCCTGACTCAAAATAGTTCAGGCAGGCAGCAATTGGGAAAAAGGGTGAAGTGAAGAATAACTGCACATTTTACACTATGTTCCTTTCACAATGGGCTCAATTCAAGACAGTGGCATTGGAAACAGCACCAGTACCAGTGTGGGTAAAAATTCATTCACAGCGTCAGTGGATATATGAGAATAACAGATGAACATCCTCAGTACAGGTAATTAGGTGGCTTACACAAGGAAACAAAATCAGTTTAGAGACACTAGGAAGGTGCAAAGTTGTCCAGTTTTATGGCTCATAGCAGTAAAACTATGGAGGGCACACATTACACCTGGCAAGCTAGAAGCTGGCTGCACAAAGCCATAGGGAGGCAGTGCGAGCCTTATGGGACAAACTCCAAAATATATGTCATCAGTAATGCAACAGATTGTTTTTCATGGGTCTATATTAAATCAGTGAAAGCTCCCTTTAACGAACGATATTTCATTGAAAATGCTGTTCACCGATTTCTGCTTTTGTGCCTCCCCACACCACCTGCTAATTATATATACCAACTTCAAGAACGCACTACAGTGAGGAAAGGGCAACTTTTCTGATCTTCCCTGTATCACGATCTCACTATGAGTTCAGTGAATGGCTTGTTTGAGTAAGTGCACCGAAAATGCTGTTCGCTGAACTGAGTTTTCGATAATATAATAGGGAACCATTTTTCATAGCCTGTTGTTTATCAGCCCTATGTGGAGCATTTACGTGGTGAAAATAAGAATATTCTAAGGATAAAAAGGATCAGCCTATGACTGCTCAGGAAGTGAAGTACCAGTGGCTGGCTCCAGCCTCAGGGTCCACAGAATGGAATATAATACAGTGCCTACAACATTACCAAACACTGTGCCTACAACACGGTGACCCACTCACACAGTTTCATCATAAACTGGCACTTAAGAAGGAGCAGTTTTCTTCCATGAGAAGAATACCCTGCTTACCCAACTTCAAGTGAGGGATGTATTGTAGAAAATGGTGGAGTGATGAAGCTTGGACCTCAAACATATACCCCAAGCTCAGTTAAATTCCATGCTCATATAGCATAGCAGCATCTTCTTCTCATGTGCAGTGGGCAAGGGCATCATGGGAAAACATTAAGAAATTACGAAGATGGAAGTACAGTGCTTATGAAAGATAGCTGAAAAGTAACCTCTTCTACCACCTGTAACATTGCTCTGTTTTATTTGCAGAACCTGGGTGCTACCTGTAAGACACAAATTGCATCTTTCAACAATACCTTTTGTTGACTGGAGCTTCCTGCATCTTTGATCACCTGGCACCTTGCTGGTGCTCTTCCATGTGAATGGAAATGGGTCTACTTTTCTTCATCAAAGTTGCATTACTTCGAAAAATAAAAGTACCACTGTACTTCAGTGAAAGTCCACTTCAACAAAAGTGCACTTCCACTGAAGTCTAGGCACCCGATTGCCTCACAAATAAAGCAAAAATTAAAAAAAAAACATGCTTTTGCAGGGGGGCAAGCCCCCCTGCACCCCCACACCCTCCTACTTAAATATACCAACTCCGAAATTGCACTACAGTGAAGAAAAGTGAATATTCCCATTCTGTGCAGTATTGTGATCTCAGTAGTCAGTTTTTGAAGTTTCACTACTTCAAACAAGTGGGCTCGGAGAAGTAAAGTTCGAAGTAGTGAAACTTCACACAAAAACAGTAGACCCAGTGGAAACACCTGTCTTGTATATCGCCTCCTGGAGCATGTTGACATTACCTGCAATGTATTGTGGTACCTAAGGTATAATGTAAAATTTGTGTTAAAGCCCAAATTATGATATTTACACTGACGCCACATAGTTTGCTGAGCTGTACACCCTTCCACAATCCTTACCGTTGCCTGCTATTCATGGTGTTGCTTATATCAAGGGTTCAAATGGCATTTTTGATATGTGCAGTTCTTGCTCTGTATGCCATTCTTCAGCAGGCAGAGTGCTGTCCATCAGTAGGGTACATGGCCCATTCCACCCTGTTTGACCTCTTACAGCTATGCAAAACACACACCACCCAGAACACCTACAGCAAAAACTGTAATCTTTTATAGACACAGATGTGGAACATGTCTGGCACAACAGATTTCTACCCTGAGAAATCCTGTACTTATTGAATAAACTTCCTATGCCTTTCAAGCAATATTACACATGGTCTGTATTCAGTAGTATTCTGAATGAATAGCCTGGAAAATCCTCTTTGGGGTATATAGCATAGTGGTTCCTGACCATGGAGCCTAACTCACTCGACAATGTTCGGGCTTAGCTGACTACGCTTATCAATGGTCTTTTTAACTGCATGTCTAGTATATACTTATAAATTTATCAACTTAATATATAATTACCAAGTATCTTACAAATGTGCATACTGCATATAGAATACATATGCAGACAAAACATCAGTTTATAGATGAATGCACTTCTATAATCCATCTCATTTGAATATCATTATATGGTCATTAGTATATACTACTAACCAAACCAATTTTCATATTACCATGATTGTGCTACAGATATCTATGAATTACACATGCCCTGCATGACAACACTTACTGCATAGTTTACTTTTACACACTGTGCTATTTTTACTTTCTGAATACCCCCTACTGTGTTTTATGTCCTGTAAGAGTACCAACTATACACACACATAACAAGGTACCTGTAAACAAGCATTTAATTGTTTATTTTAATAAGTAATGAAAACAACAAATATGTGTGCACTGTACTCTTCAGGGTATCATGAATTAAACTTAACCTCTATGAAAACATTTGATTTATTCCCCTTATTTCTTTATTCAACTGTGTATTTGTTTGTTTACTTATTAATTTCAGCTTGATAACTATGTAAGTGGGAGGCTAAAAGACCCTGTTGAGTCAACCTGAGCTCCATGGTGCAAGACAAAAATAGAAAATTGTAAATAGAATAAAGAATTATTCTGCTTTCTGAAAGAATGTCAAACGGTTTGGCAAAATGCAGAAGTGGAATTCAAACAAGATGATAGCTGAAAAAATATGAGAAATGAAAATGAGGTCAAACTATAACTACAACTTTGTAGGCTAGAATGGCATTATTGCTCATGCCTGAATATTTGTATATCTATATCTATATCTATATAAATAAATAAATAAATAAATAAATAAATATATATATATATATATATATATATATATATATATATATATGTGTGTGTAAATGTATAATTATAAATTTTAATAGAGTGTCTATGTTAAGTATAGAATGATCTCTCCATTTTTATTTATTTTTGTAGTTTTATGTGCAATGGTGTTCTTTAAACTAATGAGTTTGTATAACAGATTGCTTTGCATTGTCATGATTCATTAGCAAATTGTTTCTTTGCAACAAAATATCACACTTGCTTTTACTTGCAATTTACACTG
This sequence comes from Protopterus annectens, assembly GCF_019279795.1. Taxonomy (NCBI): domain Eukaryota; kingdom Metazoa; phylum Chordata; order Ceratodontiformes; family Protopteridae; genus Protopterus; species Protopterus annectens. The sequence continues at coordinate 1,541,905,681 of NC_056741.1, forward strand.
TTTCACTGTAAACCTGTTACATTATATCAAAAGTGTCTATCTATGCCTAGATATGATAGTTATGAAACAAATAAATAAAACCATGACTTCATATGGAACCCGTGTTTGATTGCTTGCTTATTTATTTTGCAAAATAAATTAAATTACAATTTCACATGGAAGATGTGTCTGTTTACTTGTTTATGTATGAAGTTGTACTGACTGGTTCTAATTAGAAACAAAAAAGTCCGTCTAGTGTATATGAATATACATGCACTAAGAGCCATTCATTTCTTGTGATTTCATGACATTTCAGTTATAATTGAAGGCATACCTCCCAGCCTTATAGTGCAGAGAGAAAAGCCTTGACAGAAACATTTAATTGGCTAAAGTAGTTAGGAAAGTCCAAGATAAAGGAGTAGAGGGCAGTAACTTTACTCAAAAGTGTTACACAATAGCAGTTAGGTACAAGCAGAAAACAGAGTCCATATTACTCAAAGATGACTAGTTACTCCCCAGGAAATACCCTCTACCACTTATCCCCCAATGGTTCCTAAAGCATGGGTCCTCACTGTGCTGTGCTCTACAGAGCTAAACATAGTACAGCAATGAACTCTGATAACATCCAGGGATGCCTCCTATATAGTTTGAAAAATGACCCCCTCAGGCACTCTAGAATGTCTATTCAGAGACAGCCTCCAGACTTTGTCCCTAGGGATTGCAGGACTACAGCGGTCATCTCTCTCTACATAAATATGGACCATCAACAGACCCAGGGAACTACAGACCCATAAGATAGACTAGTCTTATATACAAGGCCATGGAAAAAAGTTATCATTCATCTAACAAATACATAGGAAATCTTCAAACACTGGACCCATCACAGTTTGGTTTCATCAAGGGTAGATCACAGCTACTAAACCTAGTGGACTACTTTGTGAAGGCCACATGAGCCATGGATGATGGGCAAAAAAGTGGATACTGCCTACCTTGACCTGGTAAAGGCATTCAGCACACTATCTCACTTAGGTATTGTAGACAAATGCAAAAATTTAGACAAACATATGTAACCCAATGGATAGTCAAATGGCTCATGGATAAGACACATGAAGTTAGGGTGGGGGAATCCTTCACCACCAACAGGCCTGTTACAAGTGGTGTTTCACAGGACTCAGCACTTGGATCTCTCCTGCTTAGAATGTACTTCTTTGAAGTCATAGCAGTTATAGAGGGTCTTTGGGTAACCAAATATACAGATGACTGCAAGTTGGGTGCAATGACTGATTCCTGCAAAGATGTAGATATCATTGAGATGGGTCTGAGAGCAAAGTAACTGGTGCCAGAAATATAGCCTAATACTCAATGCCAAAAATGCATATTTATACCCTTTGGGAAGATGACTACCCCTGAAAATTACAACACTGATAACATTCTTCTGAGAGTAGACCCAGTGGTAAGGGACTTGAGAACTCAAGTTGACAGTAACCTGACCTTTGATCACAATGTGTCTACGGTGGTGAGAAAATCCTTCTGTGTGGGGCAAGTTATAAGTTGTGGCATGGCATCCAGATCGAAAGAGATCAGAATACCACTATGCTTATCCCTCATTAGACCAATAATCGAGTACACTGCACTCTTCAGCATGTACCTGACCAGGCATTTGCAACAGCCATAGTGGCCACAGAGATTACTCATTAAAAGAGTACAGGGTGTAAATAACATGTCCTATGTGGGAAAACCCCAAACCCTTGTCCCTGTACTCAGTCTCCTATAGACTACTGAGGGGCAGTCTATACCTAGCCAACAAGGCCTTCTCAAATCCAGCTCTGATGGATATGCTACACATTCACAAAACAAACAGCACCAGAATTACCCAATCTAAGTATCTAAACCTCACCTGTGACATAAGCAAAACATTTTGAAGGAACAGGTGTGTGTTTGAGAGATTACCCATGTATGTGAAACTGAGCAGTTCTTTAAAGCCTGTTCAAATAACATTTGGACTGATGGATGGGAAATCATAAATTCAAGCCTGCTCGTCACCAGTGGTCTTTATGGACAGCAGCAGCTTATAGATGCTCTAAGATACAGGAATACACCAAAGTCTTTCTAGTCCTTGGGCACTGATACTTAAGAAAACTGGGGCAAGAATGGCTAGGCTTAAAAAGGCTCTAGGGCCATTAGACTGGTAACCTCCAATGAGGATTTCCTCTCATGAGTTGTAAATGCATGAAATTGCTTTCCTTACAAATTTATGTAACAAGAAGATGCTGGAATCCAGGAATACATGCAATAACCAAAATCAGCTATAGTGGAATGTAGAAAAAGCAGGATACTGGTTAGCAATGAGCTTCTCTTTAAATAAGCTATACTTTACTGGGTATGACATTGATGTATACAATATACTTTATATAGTATACATCATGGACAGAAGTAAGTTAAAAAATAAAAAAGACAACTGGGTACACAAGTCCCACGATTAAAAACCCTCATATGCACACTGGTTCCAGTACTGTAAAAACTGACAGTGTAGAATCTTCAAGACACAGAAACATTCCAACAATGGGGATAGACCAAGTTCAGGGGTTGAATGTCCCTACCCCACTGTATAAAGTAGCAGTAGTGCACAAAAAACTGATAGGCCAGAAAAGAGCCATAAAGATGATAAAGTGGATTACTGACGATAAGAAAGAAATCATGTATTGTTATTATTATGCAAGAAGCCCAGCATTTCTAGATATAAGATATTCAAAAAGATTAAGAGAGAAATCAGAAGAAAAAAACACAGACTCTACATGGTGCCCTACAGGGGGAAGAGGTGTACAGATCAACCGCTTTGGGCATCTACTGCGGTGTGCAGTATCCTCAAGACAGGAGAACATGGATCACAGACTGCATACCATGGTTGGGCTAGCCACTGAACAGTGTAAAATATGGCTCTAGGTGATTTGGTCATGTTGACTAATGTAGCCAAGGGGGCATGGGTAGTTACAGGTGATAAGTGGGTTGAGGACCTGGCCTACCCAACCTACGCCAGCTACCCATGCTAAAAGTGGGAGGGGTATATGTGCCCCTGTTGGCCAATGTGTGTCCACCATAAAACCCAGCAGCATTGGGTCAATAAGCTATTGGCCGGCTGGTGTCTAGTTGCCCAGCCTGTGTTACCTGGGATAGCACTGTTGAGTGACAGCTGGACATAAAACCAACCAACCTGCCAAACATGAACTGAGAATTGCTACACTTAATGAAGGTTCACTGACAGGACACAGCTTGGAAGTGGATGACATGATGATATTGGTGATCCAAGAGAAAAGATGGAACGGCAGTAGAGCAAAGTTACTTGGCTTGGGATCCACACTCTAGTTCTCAGGAGGGGGTCAGGCTACAAAAGGTGTAGGAATTGAGGTGAGAGAGAGAGAGAGAGAGAGAGAGAGAGAGGCTTCAGAAGGCAGTGAGGGATATCATCAGAATTAATGACAGGCTCATGGCAATCAGACTCTACTATAATAATAGGGCAGTATTCATAATCTCAGCCTATGCCACACAGCAGAGTTGTGATAGCGAGGAAAAGAGTGCATTCAGACAGTAGTTGCAGGACCTACTAGATAAAGCAGGACAACATGAATTGGTGTTGATAATGGGTGACTTGAATGTACATATTGGGACAGACAGAACAGGATATGAGGACGGCCTGGGTCCACATGGGTGAGGCAACAGGAATAAAGGAGGAGAAGCCATTCTAGACTTCTGTCTGGCAAATGGCTTAATAGTAGCCAGCACATAGTTCAGAAAGAGAGACAGTCATAGGATTGCATACAAGAGTAGCTATCATGCAACTCAGGTAGACTTTCTCCTAGTAAGGAAAAGGCACTGGGGTAGGATCCATGCTTGCAAAGTCATCTCCAGTGAAACAGTCGGCCCACAGCATAAACCACTAGCTGCCACAATCAGCGGTCAGAGAAGGATCTAAAGTCAACAGAGACCAGGCTGAAGACCTGGAAGTTGACTGGAGAGAAAGTACACTCCAAAAAGAGGAGAAAAGAGGTGGAACTGAACAAGAATGGCAGCGCCTAAAAATGGGTCTATATTATGTCAGCAAAATGGCATTACAGTGAATGCCGTTTCGCTGACACATATAGATTGATCTCTAAAAACAGCAAAAACCCAGTTCACCGATTTTTTTCCCATGGAAAAAAATGGGTGAACCAACAAAACACAACACATAAAACATTACAAAGTGGGGGACTTTGCCCACCACACCCCCCAAACTAAATATACCAACTCCGAGATCACACTACAGTTGGGTAAGGGGCAATGTCATGGCTTAGGCCAAGCAATTTCTTTCCCTGGGAAAGAAATCACTGACCTGAGCTTTTGCTCTTTTCAGAGCTCGATCTATATGTGTCAGCTAAATGGCATTCACTGTAATGCTGTTTCGCTGACATAATATAAACTCCCTAAAAACAGCGTGTTTTTGGACTACAGAAAAGATATGTGACTGAGCCAGGTATGGGAATAAGGTACATAAGGAAAGCTGGTGGTAGAATGCAGAAGCCCAGAAAGTCATCAAAAGAAAGAAGGAATGGAAGAAGAAGTGGGAGATAGGAAAGACTGACCAGGCTAGGAAGGAATACTGGATGGTTAAGAAAGAAGTTGCAATAGTAAAGAATAGGCCATCAGAGGCACTCTACCAACTTCTGAAAAGTGACTCAGTAAGTGGCACAAAGAAACTATATCAGGTTACAAGTCAAAAAAGATAGTCAGACACCCTTCATAAGGGATTTATATTTATTTATTTATTTTTATTTTATTTTATTTTACAGTTTGTTTACCGGGATAGTCCCAATGGGCCAAGAAGAGCCCATTTTCAATGTAGTCCTGGGGAGAAAAGCTCTATGAACAGCAATATAATATGAAGACAATGCATTTACATTTATGTAATACTATTTAACAATGATGGTATTACATAACATGATAAAAAAATTCCGACTGCAGTGAAAATTGAGTTAAAAAAGTAAAAGGTAAAATTACACACACACACACACACACACACACACACACACACACACACACACACACACACACACACACAAATAGGTCAATTAAAATAAGAAAAGGCCATTGGTGCATATTTCTGTTAAATTTGTTAGAATGTGAAATAACACGGTAGGCATTACAGTTTTACATGAAATCTTAGCAGAGTTAAAGTAGGATGGGGGACAACAGCTGTTAATTGTTGAATATAAGAAGGGTAGGATAATAAAAAAAGAAAGAAAAATAGAGCAAGGGTAGGAGTAAATGACAGAAATGAAGATGGTAGTAGTTAGAGAAGCTCAGTATGATGAAGATAAGAGAGAAGTAAAGGAGTGTGAGAAGTGGGGGAAAAAGAGGTGAGTCATGTGGGATGAGAGCAGGAACATTCCCAGAGGGTTTTGAGATGGGAATGAAGCAAGTTCTTAAAGGTAGCGTGGTTGTCTGTAGTACCAATAAGAGGTGGCAGGGATTTCCAGAGGTGAGCTAGGGAAAAGGATAGTAGGTGTTTGCCTGGAGGATGAGCAGGCTTGCGCAGTTAATGAAAATTCTGGTTACTGGATCTTAGAAGTCAGTTGGGTATCTGCATTTTGAAGGAGGAGGCAAGGGAAGGGCAGATGGAGGGATTAAAGATGCGATTATGGGCATGAGTAAGTTGAATGTAGGTAAGATGGTTGGGAAGTTCGAGCCAACTTAGTTTGTGAAGGGCATCGCAGTGGTGGGAGAAGGATTTATAGCCAGTAGCAAACTTAGAAATGTTGTTGTAACAGGAGGATAGCTTTGTTTTTAGAGAAGACTGAAGGTAGGTAAGAAGTGGGGCACCATGTAGGTGAGAAGGAATGAGGAAGGTGTTGGAGAGTACACGTTTAATAGTGGAAGTGATATAGCCATTATGGCAGTAGAGCATGCCTAGTTTCTGGTGGGTTTTCTTTACATTAGTTAGTATGTGGGTATCAGATTTTAACTGTTCAACAATAAGGACTCCTAGAAGCTTTACATGGGGGGGGGGGGCTACCTCAAGAAAGTTATTGTTTTGGCTAGTAATGGAGAATGAGTTTTTGTCTATAATGGTACTTTTTGAAGGGGAAAAATAATATAATTTTAGTTTTTGATGCATTGAGGATAGGTGCTCGTCTATCATCCAATGTTCGGTATAAGAGAAAGCATCTTGAGTTAGTTTTATGAGAGTGGAGGTGGAAATGGTGGAGCAGATGATTGCAGACTCATCTGCATATTGAATCAGTTTTGCACTAGGAATGTTCTGGTGGAAGTCATTTATGAAAATGTTGAACAGTAGGGGACCCAATATGGAACCCTGTGGTACACCTGTAGGTGTATTAAGGAAGGAGGAGGTAGTTTTTTTCCATTTTACAGCTTATTTCCAGCAACAACTTGCTCACCAGTCCACAGGACATCAAATGCAGATGGAAGGAGTATTTCCAGTGGCTTCTGAATGAAGAAAATCCCACAGAAGCTGTACTGCCACTGAAACAGCCTACAACGAGTGAAGAGGAGGAGCCCACCCTAGAAGAAGAGAAGAAGTAAGAACAGCACTAAGGAAAGTGAAGTCAGGGAAAGCAGCAGGCTCAGATGAGGTTACAGTGGATATGATAAAGATGCTGGGTGAGATAGGGGAGAAATGGCTCTTGAGGGTACTCATAGCAGTGTGGAGAGAAAGGTGTATTCCAGATGACTGGATTATAAGCATACTCATGCCAGTGTACAAGATCAAAGGGGACATCCACAACTGTGGGCAGTACAGAGGCATCAAACTCCTATCACACTGCATGAACATTCTGGAGAGGGTGATTGATAAATGGATATGCAGAGTAGTAGACTGTAAGATGGGAGATGAGTAGTTCGGTTTCAGATCAGGATGTAGAACAACTGACCCAATGTTTGAAGTGAGACAGATACTTGAGAAGAAGCTACAGATGACGAGAGAGTCCAAATGGGCATTCTTAGACTTGTAGAAAGGATATGATAAGGTCCCAAGAAAGCTGATCTGGGCAATACTGCAGTAGTTTGTTGTCCCAGAAACATTTGTAGAATTAGTGTAGGCTATGTCAAGGACCCAATGACCCAAGTATGAACAGTGTTCAGCCTCACAGAGGGATTCTCAGTGGGAGTGGGAGTACACCAGGGTTCAGCTCTGAGCCCACTGCTGTTCATACTGCTGATGGACTACATTAGCAAACAGGTTGGAGGGGAAAGATAACAAAGCTGCTGTATGCAGATGATGTGGCATTACAGGCAGACTCTGAACTAGAACTTCAGTAGGAGTGTGGCACTGAATCGAGAGAGCTGGCAACAGTTAACACGATACCCTGACCCAATGTAGAAAAAATGGAAAAAGGGGGGCTGATGATGATGATGATGGGAAAGAAAGAGAGATCTGATTTGCTGCAATATTTATGCAAAGGAGAAAGCCAAAGTAATCAGTACCAGAAAGCATCTCCAAAGATATTTGAAGAGAAATACAGGCAAAGTATTCAGGTATGGAAACTTTCACAACACAAAAAATAAGATTGCCAAAGTTACACTAATTACAACACAAAATGCCAGCCAGTGGGGGTTGGGGGGGTCCTAGCTGGGTTTCTGTGAAGATGCAGAACAACATTAGTAGCCCTGCTCCATCTTGTTATTGAAACCTTGCAACTAAATATTTTGTGTGTGTGTGTGTGTGTGCGTGTGTGTGTGTGTGTGTGTGTGTGTGTGTGTGTGTGTGTGTGTGTGTGTGTGTGTGTGTGTGTGTGTGTGTGTGTGTGTGTATCCATGTATGCATTTAATTTACTGAATCCAAAAAGTAATACATTTTTAGTCATAAACCATAAAGGTCCAAAATACAAGCACACACACACCCCTCTCAGCTCTCCCAAATTTGGAAGAACACGTCTAATTTGTTCTGAAACTTTTGTTCCATCTCTCCTACATCTGGAAATTATTTTGAGTGAATAGCACCCACTAAGAGTACCGTTTCCCTAAATATTTTATCTTTGTCCAGAATTCTGAGGTAAAAGTTGAAAGACATGACACATACATGCACACAAGATTGTGCTGACACACATGCAGCGATTTCCCACATTAGAGGAGTGGGACACTTTTTCGTCTTTTGTCAGGGTCCAACCTGTTACAGAAAAAAAATCATGTTTATTGCATTTCATTTTGCATATCACATCAAAAGTGAGGAAATACTTCCACCTGAATACAACATCCTTCGCATTGACAGATTGTTCAAAAAAGGAGGTGGTGTAGCATTAGATACTCTATCTCTATCCCAGGAAACCATCATTCTCTGTGACTTTAACATCCACTGGCTCTCCTGTAATAACAGTCTCCCAACCATTCACCTTAATCTCCATGGGTTCACTCAACTCATTCAATCCCCTACCTGAATCAACAAGAAAACTAACAATCATACTTTACTTCACTGTATCCTAATCAACAAAGCACCTTACTCTTATCTAGCAGGTTGCTTACCTGACAGTCTTAGTGACCACTCCCCCACTTTCCTAATTCAGCACCACACAAACAGTCTGAAGCCCATTATCCACAAGCAAATACCGAACAAGTCCAACTTCAACCCCAACTTTTTCATCTCCTCCCTGCAAAAAATTAACTGATCACCACTAAAATACGTCGACTTAGATGAGGCTGTCCACTTATTTAATAGTACCTTCCTCTCCATCCTAAACACCCATGCTCCTGTAAGAAATGCCAAAGTCAGATCCAGGTGTGCCCCATGGTTACAAAAGACCACCAGAACCCTAATGAAATCCAGCAATAAGGCCTGGGAGCAATGGCGACTAACAAAAAATAACTCAGATAGGCAATCATTCCTTGAACTGCGCAATAAAGCCAAAATGCATATAAAATTAGACAAATCCCTCTACTATAAATCCACCCTAAACTCAACCAAACACAACCCTAAGCAATTCTGGTCCACTATTAACACTATCCTCCACCCAGGGAAGGTTGATACCCCCCCAGCCGTCCATTCCCCCCTCCTCCAGCAGTATTGCTGAATCCTTCAACAAACACTTCACTGAAACTATAACATCTGTAAACAAACAACACTTCCCTACAACAGCCCCCCAACTCATAACCCTAAACCCCCCACTCGTCTTTTCTTCTTCACCTCAGTGCCTACCTCCAACATAAAAAGACTATTGTCAAAACTTACACCCACCAAACTCGCAGCTGACAACCTCCCCTCTGAATATTTGAAAATTGCAGCTGATACACTAGCCTTCCCAATTTCAATTCTAATCAACCATTCCATAACAGAAGGCTATGTTCCCTCGATATGGAAAATATCCCACATCATTCCCTTCCACAAAGGCACCCCCCTCCATCGACCTCTCCAATTACCGCCCCATTGCTATCCTCTCCCCTCTCTCCAAGATACTTGAAAAATGTATCAACACCCAGGTCTCCAACTACCTCCTAGCTAATAATCTCCTCTCCAAAACCCAACATGGTTTCAGGCTATATCACAGCACTACCTCTGCTCTGCTCTCCTTCACCAACACTATACTTCATCACAAAAACAATGGCCTCTTCTCTACTGCCATATTTCTAGATCTCTCAAAGGCCTTTGACATGGTATCTCATGAGCTACTACTCTCTACTCTCCTCAACCTCTCCTTCTCACAATCAACCTGCAATTGGTTCAACAGCTATCTACACGGACACCAGCAATCAGTAATCTGGGACGATAACATATCACCTTGCCTCCCAGTTACTCTCGGAGTTCCCCAAGGGTCTATCCTTGGCCCTCTGCTATTCTCACTTTTCACTAACAACCTACATACTGCCACCACACAAGCATCTCTTATACAGTACACAGACAATTCTGGTGTCATCTGCTCTGCCCCCACTCCACCAGAACTACAACAAATCACACAGGAATCATTCTCTTCTATAGAAAGCTGGCTATCCAATGCTCAGCTCCTACTCAACCCAAGTAAGACAAAACTTCTCTTGTTCCAACCTTCCAAAGCCACCCAAAACAACCCCCACTTCAACATTCTCGCCAAAGACAATATCATCATCTCTCCATCATAACACACAAAATTACTCACTGTGGAAATAGGCAACAAACTTTGATTTGACACCCACATATCTCTCACAATAAAAAAAGTTCAGAAGAAACTTGGTGCATTATATAGAAGCCACCAATTCCTAACCAAGGTGGCTAGAATCTTCATAGCCAATTCTCAGCTACTCTCCACCCTACTCTATGCATCCCCCATACTTGCCAACCTTAGACAGACAGACCTACACAAGCTGGATGCTTGTTACAACAAAATTGCTAAATTTGCCACTGGAACCTCCTACCTCCTACTGCAGCCATCATTGTATCTCCCTTAAAGAACTAAATTGGCTAGAACTCCGACAACTCCTTCACTTTAATCAACTCACCCTCGCTCATAAACTTATTAACCACTGCATAACATCCCTTCCCTTCAAACCCTTCTCCAACCCTATCACTCCACTAGGCCCCTAAGATCAAGCAACAAACATCAACTCACTGTTATCAAAAACAAAAAACTCAGCAGGAGAAGCCATATTTTCATGTACAGTATCTAAACTTTGGAACAATCTTCCACCATCTATAACTACTCTACCTTCCAGCAGCCTTTTCAAGACAGCACTCAAATTCCACTTAAATTTGCACTGGCTTTGTCCTTGTTCTAATCCAGACTAACGCCCCCCACCCTTACTCTCCCCCCCACCTAGACTCTTAACCCAACTATACTACCACCACTACTAACCACAGTCAGAAATAGCTAGTTGTCTTTACATACTTTAACATCTTGTCTGACAACTTTGTTACTAATATTATAAATGACAAGAAACTATCTTAACTTACAACATCTACTGTATATGCTGTTGATAATCAATATCTTGTTATTGCATTAAAGCCAACAATCTGTAATGTTGTTTACTATTGCTGCAACTTTGTATCTCTATTTATCATGTACATGATGTGGAGATTTTCTCCCCAGGCATCCGCTGAAAAAGGACCTGCGTCCAGTCGGAATTTCCCGGTAAACAAATGTAAATAAATAAAATGAATAAATAAATAAATAAATAAATATTTTTTAAGATGTTGACCTTCCAAAGGTCGTTCATATAGTCTCGGCCATATATATATATATATATATATATATATATATATATATATATATATATATATATATATATATATGGATCACCTTTAAAACCTCGAAATCGCGTTTGCCCGACACACTAATGACCGACACCAAAAGACCGACAACAAAAAACGCCGACAATGCAAAACACCGAAAACCATTACACCAACACACTACACGTAAACAACACAGTACACTACATAACATATGCACTATCCCTAACCCAAACCCTAACCCTAAGGTCCGACACTACCGCACACTTACCCTACCTGCACCCTAACCCTAACTCACTTACCCACCCCTAAACCCACAGTCCCTCACTATCGCACACACACCCTACCTGCACCCTAACCCTAACTCACTTACCCACCCCTAAACCCACAGTCTCTCACTATCGCACACACACCCTACCTGCACCCTAACCCTAACTCACTTAACCCACCCCTAACCCACAGTTCCTCACTATCGCACACTTACCTGTCCGCTCCCTAACACTAAATCCCTCACTCGATCGCACACTTACCGAGTCCGTCGGGTTCTCACCTTGTCGGTCATCTGCGTTGTCGGTATTTTCGTCCCATCAGATTCCGTGTCGGCCAAACGCGTTGTCGGGCATCTAAAGGTGACCCATATATATATATATATATATATATATATATATATATATATATATATATATATATATATATATATATATATACAGAGAGAGAGAGAGAGATTTCTCATTTGATCCAGTGAATTTACGTTTCATCGAAAAGTAAATTCGCTACCTTTTTGCGAAAGTGCATTTTTTTGAAAATGCACTTTCCTGTAAAAAAAAAAAATACAGAAAATAAATAAAATCATGCAGTTTGCATGTAACCTTAGTTGTACATCAACGTTTAGTGTTGATGTACATCTAAGCAATTATTGCTGAAATCGTGGTACAGAGGGGATAAGGGAATATTCCTTTTTCCCCACTGTAGTGGGATCTCGGACTGAGAATATTTAAATGGGGGGGGGTGCAGGGGTGCTTGCCCCCCTGCATAATAGTATTTAGTGGGGCTTTTTTTTTTTGGTTTAGGTTTTTTTTGTTGTTTGAATGAAAATGCATTTTGGAAAAAATGCACTTTTTCGTAAAAGTGAGGTCGTGAATTTATAATTTGATGAAACGTAAATTCGCTGGATCAAAGTAGATCCATATATATATATATATATATATATATATATATATATATATATATATATATATATATATATATATATATATATATATATATATATATATAGATAGATATATATGTGTGTATATATATTATATACACACACACACACACACACACTACAGTGGGGAAATGGTTAAATTTCCCCACCATAGTGCGATCTCCATCCAAAACAATGAATCCACAATAGCAAATGCTAGCGTGTCTTTGCTGTTGTGGATTCAAACATAGGTTCATAGGTTCATAGGTAGGTACTAGGCTATTGGACCTAATGCCTATACAAGCCTAGCCAAAAAGGTACACTGGCTTTTGCCACTCAAGAAAATTATTCTCCTGTGCACCTGTCAAGCAGAACCACAGAAGTGATCCCAGGGGTGAATTTCCTATTACCCATCCAATCATCAAGATTTTTCTTGAAGAGTACTAATGAGGAAATCTGTTTGACATAGATAGGTAGTCTGTTCCAGAGTATGGGAAGTCTCTGGGACAGGAATCTATCCCTCCAGCATGTTCTGTTTATTGTGGTGACAAGGTTTAGGTCCCTAGAGCGTGTAGCTCAGAGGGATTGGGATTTCTTTAAGTGGAGCATGTGCAACAGCTCTGGGTTTGACATACCTTTGTATGTTAGGCAGAGATCGCCTCTGAGTAGGCAATATGTGACGGAGTAAAGCTGGAGTTTTTTGAGTCAGTATGCGTAAGGCATCTGTTTGAGGCCAGTAATCCTCTTTGTAAGGTATTTTTGCGGCCTTTCCATTTGTTGTAGATGTCTTGTGAGGTACATACCAAAAGGGGCGTTGTACTCTATAATGGGTCTAATCAGTGATGAGTAGAGGGGAACAATGACCTCTTTTTTTCTGGATGAGAAAACTTTTGTGATGAGGTGTGCCACGTAGAAGCATTTCCTGACCACTATGGCAATGTAATTATCAAAGGAGAGACTACTGTCGACCTGTGTCCCAAGGTCTCTTATCACACTTTCAGTGATAAGTAGACTACCGCCTATGTGGTAGTTCATGGGTACAGAGTTTTTACCAAAGGGGATGACAATGCACTTTTTGGCATTGAGCTTGAGACCATGGCTTTGACACCAGGCATCTATCTTAGTGAGGCCCTTTTGTAGGATGTCCACATCATTAGAGGTTTCGATTATGACTCCTAGTTTGCAGTCATCTGTGAATTTAGTTAGCCAAAGACCTTCTGTGTTAGCCTGTACTTCAGAGAAGTAGTTAGCAAACAGGAGAGGACCCAGGACTGAACCCTGTGGTACTCCACTTGTCACTAGTCTGAAGTCTGATTTGGAGTCTGCTACTTTCACAGTATGGGTTCTGTAGTAAGCCAGTTGGCAACCCATCTTGTGACATATGGATTTATACCTAGTTTAGTGAGTTTATCTATAATTCCAGAGAAGGGGATGGTGTTGAACGCCTTGACAAGATCTAGATAGGCTGTGTGAACCACCTTACCCTCATCTATGGCTTTGGTAACTACTACAAAGAAGTCTATCAGGTTTAGGAGACATGATCTGCCTTTTACAAACCCGAACTGTGTGGGATCCAGAGTTTTGAGATCTCCGATGTCTTTATTTATGAGTTCCATGATGATATGTTCCATGGTCTTGCAGACCAGGCTCATCAGGCTAATGGTGAGGTAGTTCCTGGGGTCTTTTGTGGCCCCCCCCCTTTGTGGAGTGGGATAACCATTGTGGTGCGCCATTCAATAGGCACAGAGCCTGATGTGAGGCTATGATTGAACATGGTACTTAGGTGGGGTTCCAGTTCATTCTGTAGTTCATGTAGAAGGCAGCCTGGGATGTTGTCAGGTCCCATGGATGCTGTGTTCTTGGCTTTGGAGAGTGAGGTTTTTACCTGTGCAGCCATGATTACAGGAACTTTGCATTCTTCCGGTATAAAGATGCGTCCTTTAGGGGGTGAGAGGGGGGTAAAGTTAGCACTGAAGCTATCTGCTAGGATGTTGGCAATATCAGTTGGTTCTGTATATTTAGTGTCATTGTGCTGTAACTCAGAGCAGATCTGAGTATTGCCATTGAGATTCTTGACATAGCTATAGAATGCTTTGTGATTGTCTTTAGAATCAGTGGCGATTTTGTTTTCATAACTAGCTTTGGAGGATTTTATGAGGGATCTCAGCTTCTTACTGAGGCTTACAAAGGAGTTCCTCTAATCGTGGATTTTACACTTTTTTGCAACAGTTTCTTTCTTCTGTTGTAGAGTTTGTTTATGGCAGAAGACCACCAGATTGGCTTCCTTTTTCTGGAGGATAGAATCTTGGTTCTGTTAGAGATAGCATGATCTATGCACTTGTGTAAGTGCTTATAAAGTGCATTTGTGCAGGATTCAGCAGTCGTACTTCTATTGTCCATCTGCATGGGTGTCGTGAAGTTTGCCACTTCTGTCTTAAGCGTGAAGTTGGCTTTGGAGAAATCTTTTACGGTTGTTTTCCTAATGGGGGGGTGGGAGCGGGATGTGGATGTCTAGGGTAATTACCTTGTGGTCGGATCTGACCAACGAGGAGCTGACCTCTGGTGTGGAATACCGGTCACCCATGTTGGTAATGACCAGGTCTAGGATATTGCTGCCCCTGGTATGGGTGCGGATAAGTTGATCCAAGGCGTTGGAATTGATGATTTCCGTAAAACGTTGAGCAGAAGAGTTGGTACATGAGTAGTTTTTCCAGTTAATGGTAGGGTAGTTGAAATCACCCATTATTAGAGTGTTGGGTTGTACCTTAATATTTTCCAGTGTATCAAGAAAAGAAGACTGGGAATGCTGGGGCATGGTGGGAGGTCTGCAGCAAGCTACAATTTGGATTGCGGTTTTGCCCAGAGTTAGTTGAACTTGGATAATCTCGGATGCATTATGCTGAGCAACTAACTTGGAGGTGTGGATATCCTTAATGAATATGGACATGCCTCCACCTTTTATGTTTCAGTCCAGGTTTGGTGGCCGAAAGGTGTGGTATGAATTATAGCCTGGTAATGCAGGGGTGCTCTCTGGAGCTTTGAACCAGGTCTCTGTCACTGCACAGATGTCAATGTTCTCCATTTTAAGGAGTGCCTCGAGTGAGTGCATTTTGAGGTTTAGACTTCTAGCATTGAGTAGCATTACCCTCAGATTTTACTTGTTTGTACCTGTTACAGTGGTGAATTTGTCATTTGAACCTTGCCTAAAAAAGGCACTATTTAAAAATCAATGCTGCGAAACCTTGGAAGAGTGACATTCAACCTTCCAAGGTTCACGTTACTGTCTTCCGAGATTTCGATGGTAAACCTATAAATATATATATATATATATATATATATATATATATATATATATATATATATATTTATACATCACTAGCCTCATATTGCCCTATTGACCTATACTGCGGTGGTGGTGCTGCGGTAGCATTGTCGCCTCACAGTCAGACGCGGTCCTGTTCGATTCTCAGCTAGAGCATCTTCTGTGTGGAGACATGCATGAATGGGCGTACCTTCGTTGAAGGTTGTGCGTCAGGGCTGGCAACTCGGCATGTAAAAATCTACTGCCAATCATTAGTGGACCAGAGTTCCACTGTGGCGACCCCTAACTGAGAAAAGCAGAAAGACACAACAAGAACTAGCCTCATATTGATCTATTCTAGTTGCTGTAACATTCTCATTTTTCTGTGTATAACTTTGGAGCTTTTCTCCTCGGGCCTCTGCTGAAAAAGGGCAATGGCTCAGTGGGACTACCCCAGTCAACCAATGTCAAATAAATAATAAATAAATTTTTCAAACCATAGGCTCCTCGCACACATTTTAGGGCCATGCATACATGTATGTGTATTCACCTTCCTAACTGCATTAAGTTATATTCCTTGTATAACACAGCACCACTTGTTAGAGTGTTTTAGATTAGTAGTTTTGAACATTTTTCCAGTAAGCAATGAAACAGAAGGTATGACCCAAAAATGACACAACTGCCCATTTCAGAACATTTAACCATAAAAGGTCACTCTAAACTTTTGTCATTACAATCCACCTGTTTCAGTCAAAAAGCACAATTTCTGCAGAAGTAAAATTCATCAGACTAATTCCACATTACAGAGACTTTACATTTCAGTGTTTCATCTACAAATTCAGTGCCTGCTGCCCTTGTAGGATTAATTGCGTAAGTTATATTAAATACAAATTGGTAAGCTGATAGTATTACAATAAGGAATGACTAAGAAACTGACAAGTTCATAGTTATTAGGCATCTTATACAATGGAGGACACACTAAGGAATGCAGAACTCCTATCTCCGCTTAAAATGCACCATTTAATCAGCAACTAGGGCATTACATACTATGCCTCCATAGCTCGTCTCCATACCTCTCAACCTATTAGCACAATAAATCTGGACAAAGCATAAAATTATGGGGGGACAAAGGCTTCAAATTAGGGACAGATTATAAATATTGCTCTTATAGACATAGAAAGTGCTAGACTAATAGCATTTGTCATAGCATGCATTTTCTGAAGGAAATTAAATTTGAAACTCAAATGTATGATATTATTTAGTTATTTCAATCCTCGGTGTTGTGTCAGAAAACCACAAATTGTATGAGGAATAAGCCAAAAATATGAGGCAAAAATCTGGACATTCTACAAAACAATGGACAGTTGAGAGGTATATTTACCTCTCAACCTCTTAGTACAAGAAATCTGCACAAAGCCTAAAATAATGTAGATACAATGGCCCAAAAAATAGGGATGGATTTTAAGTACTGCTCTTTTTAATTTAAAAAGTTGCTAGAATGATAAGATTTGTGTTGACATGCATTTTATGAAGGATATGAAGTATAAAACTCATATATATGACATTGTTTAGTGACTTCAGTCCTCTCCACTGATTTGCCACAAAGCCTCAAATTTTTGAGAAACAGATCAAAACTATGTGGCTAAATATGGACAGTTCAGATAGACACACACATGCTTGCAGAATACCCAGCAGTGTAACTCTTGGGAGGCCCTCAAAGAAGGATATGTCAGAGCACTGTCGAGCCAAAGATAGCCCTGTTTTTGGAGACGGATAGATATCAAATGTTGGAGGCATGATGGGGAAGAAAGAGGTAATTGGGAATATATATTTTTGGGAGTGTAATGAGATGGCACACTTAAAAATGAGAATTGTGGGAACAGTACATGCTGAATAATGTTTTGGAGGAGGAATGAGGTTTAAAATAAGGGAGGATTTGAATGAGCTATGCAATGTTTGACTGACAATGACTGGATAGATTATAAGTGAAGTATAATGTTTGCAACTAAAAATATGTCAATGTGCTTTTGTTTTCATTTATTTAAATGTATGGTTGTCTATGTCATAAGAGATAATTTAATAAAGATGTTTCTTGTTAAAAAAAAGAAAACTCAACCATGACATCTAGGAATAAAGTCCAAACCATAAACCAATTTACTTATCCTGTATTAACTTATAGTTTTGGTGTGATTAGCTGTTCCCAAAAGGTATTGGATCAGTTGGACAGAAAAACAATAAAAATGCTCCACGCAAACCAAATGAAATATAAATACCAGTCTATACCAGGATTATATACTCCATGTTCTGAAGGAGGTGTAGGCCTCCTTGAAACTGACTTACATGTATAGATCTGCAGCAGTGGGACTGCATACATATTTGCTGACCTCATCAGATGCAGACCATCTTGAAAGTTTCAAAATATGAGGAAATGAAGTCTAAGATGACCACTCTGCTTGGCTTGGCATAATCATTCAATTGGTAAGCAGGAATGGAAATCAAACCAGAAGTCGACAAAAATCATACAGCAAGAGAATGTGTGATAAAGCAAAGTAAAGAATGTAAGAATGATCTGATGAGGAGAAAGAAAATGTGGAAAAGCCACAAATATAGTAAGAAGTATATAGATCTCCTGGAAAACCCCATGTTGATAAGGATGTGAGTTGAAACCAGGGGATGAAAGATTAATAATAGCAGTCTAGTATAGTGGATTACATACACGTTAGTTTACAAAGTCCATTGAACATGTGGGAGAAGCAGACAAATGTAGGTACTGTAAATAAAAGAATTAAAAAGAGTCACATACCTTGTTGCTGGGTGTAATACACTTATGGCAGAGGGCCTATACAACGAAAGACATAATAGTGTGGGAACATTTTTCCATTGACGATTGTACAAACACCACAATACAGAAGTAGCTGAGAGGCATTGAGAACATGAGCTGCAATGTATTACAGAGAATGCTGAACTATACATCAGATTGGATTAGAAATGACCAACAGTCCAAAAAAGTAGATGCGAGAACACCAGATATAGTAATGGTTGGCTCATGACTAAATAAGGGGAAGCTAAGTGGTGTTCTCCATCAAGGACCTATAGATATTTATAGCGTCTTCTCCTCCTTTCCATATTCATTAACAAGCTACCACTGATCTCAACAAAACTGTAAATTAATCAATATGCTGATGATGTGATGCTTATAAATGAAACAGTCATAGAACAGACTCCAAGGAAACTTCAACCAACATGCATCTGGATAATAATTAATAAACTTGTTAGGTCAACCAAGTCTATGTTTTTCAGACCAGTAAACAGAACAGAAAACAAAAATAAAAGAAATAGAAAGAAAGAAATTCATGCATTCCCTATATTTATTAATGAATCATCTGGTGCTCTAATAACTCTAATGTAGAAGCTTTAAATACTTATGCATACCATTAGACCCTAATATACAATATAAAGTAATTTGTAAGCAATAGTGTTTATATTGATTGGAAAAAGGTTTACACACTGTAAATTTAGCATTACATGCAGAAATAAGTGCAGCAGAGTGTAGCTATTAAAAAGAAAAGTATCGCCACCATGTTCTCAGTGCTGGTGAGAAGACTTGGCAAATAGAACTGCTATGGGGTATAAGACAAACTTTCAAACTTCCATGCCTACATGAGTCCTGAAAAAAAAAAAAAAAAAAAAAAGAAAGTTGCACATTCACAAAGTACATTTGACCTCTCCAAACACCATTATATTGGGTGACTTCAACTACCCAAACATAGACTGGTAGCATTACTCTAGCTCCAACACCCTAGCTCAAAGGTTCCTAGAATTTATAAACTCAAATGCTATAGAACAACTTGTTACAACTCCCACAAGAGGGGAAAACATACTGGACCTGATCATCACCAACATGGGGACTCTATGCTCCAGACCAGAAGTGTATCCCTCACTGTTAAGATCAGACCATAAACTAATCTCACTGGATATTCACATCCCGACCCACCCCCTGCCCAGAAAACCACAGTAAAAAACTTCTCTAAAGCAAATGTCCCACTCCTCAAAACCGAGGTGGAATCCTTCAAAGTCCCCAAGCCTGTGGAAAATATGGTCCAGACCGCAGAATCCTTTATAAATGCATTCTATGAACACCTCCAGGAATGCATGGATCATGCAATCCCAAATAAAACCAAGACCCAATCCTCCAAAGGCAGACGTCCTGTCTGGTGGACCCCAGCCATAAACAAACTATACAATAGAAGGAGGAAGCTACTACATGATAGAGCAAACTCCCAAAAAGGGAAGGCATCTTTGATCAGTGTTAGCAAAACCTAAGGGGACTCATAAAATCGTCTAAGGCCAGCTTCGAGAGAAAAATTGCACAGGACACTAAGGATAATCACAATGCTTTCTTTAGTTATGTTAGGAACCTGGGTGGGAATTCCCAGATATGCTCAGAATTAGTCCAAAATGACAAAAAATACACTGAACCCACAGACATTGCCAACATCCTAGCTGACAGGTTCAGCGCAAATTTCTCCCCCCTCCCCACCAAAAGGGCAAATATCTATCCCAGCAGAGTGCTGCCCCCCTGACATCTCAGATGCTCAGGTAAGAGCTGCCCTCTCCAAAGCAAAAAACACAGCATCAATGGGACCAGACGGTGTCCCGGGCTGTGTCCTACATGAACCCCAAGAAGAGCTAAACCCAAACATAAAACTACTGTTCAATCTCAGCCTTACCACAGGATATGTACCCAAAGAGTGGCATACAGCAACAGTGGTCCCCCTCCACAAAGGTGGTGCCTCAACGGATCCTGGAAACTATCGCCCCATAAGCCTGACTAGCTTGGTCTGCAAAGCTATGGAAAGGATCATCAGGACCTCATAAAAGAAGATATTGGGGACCTACAGACAATGGATCCTACCCAGTTCAGCTTTGTTAAGGGCAGATCCTGCCTCTTAAACCTGGTCAATTTCTTTGAAACAGTCACCAAGGCCATTGACGAGGGGAAGGTGGTCCACACAGCCTACCTGGACCTCGCAAAAGCCTTCGATACAATACCCCACTCGGGCATTATAGATAAGCTCACCAGCTTAAATATAAACCCCTATGTCACTAGATGGGTTGCAAACTGGCTCAAGGACAGAATCCACATGGTTAGAATTGCTGTAGCCATGTCAGACTCCAAACCAGTTACAAGTGGCATCCCACAAGGCTCAGTCCTGGGACCTCTCCTGTTCTGTATATATTTTTCGGGGGTACAGGCCAACACAGAAGGACTGTGGCTGACCAAGTTCGCAGATGACTGCAAACTGGGCGCTATAATCGACTCTCCAGCCAACACAAGCATCCTCCAAAAGGGCCTCATAGAAACAGACAACTGGTGCCAGAGCCATGGCCTCAAGCTAAATGCCAAAAAGTGTATAGTCATCCCCTTTGGCAAAAACAAAGTGCCCACAAATTACCACATAGGTGGTAATCCATTAATCTGGAAGAAGTAATTAGGGACCTGGGGACCCAAGTTGATAGCAATCTCTCATTTGACAACCACGTGGCCAAAGTGGTTAGAAAAACATTTTATATAGCCCACCTAATCATGAAGGGATTCACATCTAGATCAGGGAGGTCATCGTGCCTTTTACTCATCCCTCATCAGGCCCATAATTGAGTACAATGCCCCTTTTGGGATGTACCTTACCAGACACCTGCAGCAACTGGAAAGACCCCAAAAGTACCTCACCAAGAGGATCAAAGGGCTCAAACAGATGCCATATGCTGCCCGGTTAAAGAAACTCCAGCTCTACTCAGTGGCATACCGCCTGCTCAGAGGCGATCTGTGCCTGACGTATAAAGTCATGTCCAACCCAGAATTAATGGACATGCTGCACCTCAGAAAATCCAAATCCCATCAAGCTACGTGCTCGAGAGACTTTAACCTCAGCACTGAAATAAATAGGACATGCTGGAGGGATAGATTCATAACCCAGAGGCTCCCTTCACTCTGGAATAAAATCCCAGTCCAGGTTAGGCAGAGTCCCTCATTGACTCTCTTCAAGAGGAATCTTGATGTGTAGATGGGGGATCGTAGGTTTACCCCTGGTATCACTTCTGTGTCACTGTTTGACAGAGGCACAGTATACTAACCTCGAAAAAGAGCATAGCAAAATTAATTTAAAATGGGTGGCGAAAGCCAAACACACTCTGGCTAGGCTTATAAATGCCCTAGGGCAGATAGCCTAGTATGAACCTATGAACCTATGAACATGATATACCATGTAAGCAACAGGCAATCAATAATGTATGGCACCATTCCCAGCGGTGGCAAAATGTTTTTTTTTTTTAACTTAAATAGAGGCCTTGTATAATAACAACAGTTCTCATGTGTGTGTGTGTGTGTGTGTGTGTGTGTGTGTGTGTGTGTGTGTGTGTGTGTGTGTGTGTGTGTGTGTGTGTGTGTGTGTGTGTGCATGCGGGAGGGGAGGGGTATGCAGGATTTACCCATACCCAGTCAGGAATCAGTGCTAAAATCTTTAATTCACCAGTACACAAGTAGTATAGCTGACAAAATTCTGAGCATGAATTGTAGATGCAAAAAAAAAAAATAAAAATCTAAAGATCATTTTACTTAACTATTAAAGAAGTAAAAATCAGACAAACAATAAATAATACTGTCATTCACATCATGTTTTTTTATCTTTTCTTCAAACCCATGTTCATAGCCCTTATTCCATCCCTAAATACTCCATTTCCTTTTTTCTTCCTCCGTTGACCTTCAGAACCCTGACACACCTTTGACCTTCTCCCCTGCTCAATGTTATCCATATATCTAAAATCTGACACTGCCATCATTAGACTTAACTTTCTGTACCCCATAGTCCACAATAAAATGGGCTATCACTCCTAGCTAATAATGCCTCCATCTAGGCATATCTGATTGCCTCTGCCTTGGTAAATAAGACTAGATCTACACACAAGCTTGCTGTACCCTGCATAGTCTAAGATCACAGCCCTTCCTCCTCCCTCTCTATCTAGTCTGCTCCTTGGAGATTTAGATTCATATAATTATACCTATCTTCTTCCTGTCATAACAGCCTTCCTCCTTAGTCCTCTCCTGCATTTTCTCATCCTTCTAGACATCTCATTGGCTATTGCACGGTATGTATCCACCAATATTCACCTCATTCCTCTGCAGTATCTGCCACAGCGTTTACCATCGTTTCTAGCCCTGTTCATTCCTTATCCCTTCATTATATGATGCTTGTACTCCTGTCTGACTTTACATGCTATAGCATTTTCATTCACTTCTACTTCAATTAGTCGAACTCACTAACCGTCGAATGCCTCTTCGTCGAACCCTATTTATTGAAGTCTTCATCTGTCAAATGACTGTTTCAGTGAACTTTTTCCCATAATAAGTAACCAGAGGGCCATTATCGGGAGTTTGCCTTTTAATCACCGTAGTGCAATCTCGGAGTTGGTATATTTAGTTTGGGGGGGGCCTGGTGGGGCACATCTTCCTACCAGGGTGCATTTTAAAAGTGCTGTTTTTGTTGCAGTCAGTAGGTTGGCCATCTTTTTACTTACCATAGGAAACAGTTTTGATGAAATGATCATTCAACAGATGAAGTTTCGACTAATAGGGTTTCACGAAAAGGTGTTCCACATTTAGAGAGTTTGGTGATGTGAGACAGACCCTTTCCATTCAGCCCTTCTCAGTCATTCTTGATGTACACAGATACTTACTTCTGTGTCCCACCCTCTTATCAGTGGCTCATTTTCATTTAATACTTGTAGTGTTCTCACTACAGTTCTTCATCTGCTTGCAACTTCATTATTTTTACATTTTATTTTTCTATCCAGAACCCTTGCATTTTATAGAAACACTGTCTGAATTCCTGTCTCCCTCTTCTGCCACTGTGACACCCTCCCACCATATTCTAAAGGTATGATCACTGAGCTGCATTTTTCTGTCCATTTCTGAGTGTAGTTTTCTCTTCTGCTACAAGAGTATGTACCAGGAGCAGAGATGGTTGGACTATCAGGTCCTTAAGTAATTATCTTTTCTAAGACCTTCTAACATCAGTGCCCAAGCAAGTGACTATATTCCCTAATCCACTCTCTCATTAGCATGCTGCTTGTCTGTCTATGAAGCATCTCAGAGAACGTTGTCTGTAATCTCCAAATCCAGCATCTCTCTTCCACTCCCTTCTTATTACTCCCTCATCTGTCTCCTTGCAGGTTAGCAGTATATGTACTACCTTGGGTTCCCTTGAAAAGAGGCTACTAACCTAGTGGGTCGGGCCCAGTTAATAAAGAATAATAAATAAGTAAATAAAAGAGGTTGTTGGTGCATGAGTGCAGATTAATACAAATCAACCATTTCCCTTTGTAAAGAGCTTGGTCACCTCATTCCATATCTTATTATATCTAAACTATGAGACCAGTGTCATTGTAACCTTATCACTCCTGTATGCCTCTTCAAAACTGTTAATCTCTTTCATGACTGAGTCTGTAATCACCAAAAACAACTTTTCTTTACCAGTATTGCTTTGCTTGTCCTTTACTTCTTGCCTTATGCCATAAGCCTCTCTATGATCAGCTTTTCCCCTTACAGTTCCCAGCCTTCCTACCTGCAAGTGTTGGTTTCTTCCCTTCATTTGCGACATTTCATCCTTTTTCAACCGATGAAGAACTCTTCCAATTAGCTGTCTTAAGTGTTTTTTTCTTTCACTTTCTCTCATTCTCATATCGCTATGGCAACCTTCCTTCATGCTTCCCTCCTACTCTTTGTTTTAATGCCTCCTTCATGTACAGTTTTGGCTGTGTCTCCCCTTTATCACTTGTCACTGCTGACTGCATGTCATCTTCCAGTGTCTTCCTTCTTCTTATGCTATCTTTCATGGATATGTGTCCCTCATTCTACCTTCACCTAATTCAGTACCACCAACACTTTTTAATGCTGGCCTAACAACCTCTATTCACTTTTTCGTGATCTCTGTCATGCTCTCTCAGCTGCCTTTCTCCACCTTATCCTGTTTATTTGTCCTTTATTGCATCCTTTTCTATTGTCCTGCTGACCTTTTTCTTGCTCGACTGGTTAATCCCATTACATCTCTATCTCCCATATTTTTCCATTAGGCACTTCCATTTTCCAGCAAACTATATATCATCTGCCACCCTGAACCACAACAAGCCAAACAGCTGCCCCACATTCCGAACAGCTCACAGATGTCTGTCCTACTCTATTTTGTCTAACCAACCCTGTTCATTTCATGTTGTCCAGTGCTTACATCATTTACTTATTCTTATGTTATTTATTTCTTTATTTATGTATACATCTGTTCACGTTATGCATGGTGGATAACAAAAATGATCAGCACACACCTGACTGACTAAATATGAGTGACAAAACAAATGAGAGAATCACAAAGCAATGACAACTTCTCCACAACTACCAGTAACATGCAGCTACAAAACCCAGATCAAGCATCATCTGAATAGTGTTACTGTTAGGGCAAGAGGTTTTACTGACATAATGTGCATAGTTAGGGTTAGCACACATGAGTATAGTGAGCATGGGGGCTTTGCCATAAGACAGTATCTGAATGGAGGAGTGTGTCACATACATGGTATGTGACAATGTCCAAAATGAGCTGTGCTACAGTATTTTCACATTTAATTTGTGGCCATTGTCCTTGCAATAGTTGTTAATGTGGGATAACCTTTGCTTGAGCCATTGCGAGTCCATGGAAGATCAAATAACAATACCCAGTAACTGAACTATTTTGCAAAATGCCAGAATGTGAACTGCAAACAAATTAGCAGGGTCGAGAGTTCTTAATCATCAGAATATACTCATACCAATAAGTTATTAATATGATTTTGAAAAATAGTCAAAGTCATAGCATGTGTAGGGAAAAATTGGTGGCCGCTCTTGGTAGAAGCTGTTAGGGGCACTATTGGACAAGATGCTGACCATCCCCTGGAAGCAGTAAAGTGACAGAAGTAGTCAAATAACCTGACAGTCTGTGCAAGTTTAGCAAAGAGTGCTTTTAAAGTGTTCCAAAGAGCCATTGTGTATTGCAAACAGAATTGCTCTTTGTTGAGCCTCCTCATCCCCTGAATGTACTAGAATGATGTTAATCATTTAAGCAGCCACAATGCTGTAGCTGCTCAAATGATAGGTTGTGTAGTAAACTGCAATGAGAATTTCTGATCTGCAAAGTTGCATATTACCAAAACTGTTTCTAACATTGTTACATTGCTAAGGTTACCTCCCCCCCCCAAAAAAAAAAAAGTTAAGCCTATCAGGCCTTGACAGATAGGTGTCACCGACAGATGGCATTTCTCAGGGAAAAAAAGAACCTTGCTACACTTTGGGTTAAAATAAATAAATAAATATGTCTAAAACAACATGCTTTAATTACATTTTCAGAATGTCATTATTAATATATTTACAGATCAAGATTAACATCTGAAAAATCTACTCATCTAAATCCCTTTTACAGTCATTTGGACTGCAAAATACCCAAAACTGAAATGAGCACCAGCTCCTGGAAGGAGCTGTAAACCAACAGCAACTGACAAAGCTGAATAATAACTCCAGAAGTGAGTCCTTAACAGTAATTAATTTAGACATCAATTAACTAAGTTTAACAATACACACCCATATAAACCCTTATATATGCACTAAAAGAGGGAAAAGAAACTCATGTAATTTTTCTCGGTCAAAGCTGTAGTTACTTGACAAAGTTGTAGCTCAAAGCTTCTGTACTCTTCACGCCTGTGTGTTTATTAAGCAATAATCCACAACTGTGTGGGCATATCAGGATTTACCCACTTTTTTTTTTCTGGTTGAGGATGAAGCCCAAGTGATTAAACAAAGCCAGCTGTGGGTAAATCCTGATGAACCCACAAACAGAAGTGGATTATTGCTATTATACAATGACAGTTTTAAAGAAAGAAATTGTTTACCTTTTTTAAATAATGTCTTTGTATAATGGCATTTAAGTCTTCTTCCATGTTTTTCATTATTTACTGATGTACAGTACATGCATATGGGGCTTGCATTCTCATGCTTTCATAGTACATCAATGCAATGCAGGTGAAGCAATGGAGAAAAGAGAATCTCTATTGCTGTTTTTTTTTTAAGTCAGGATTTTATGGGGGACAGTGGAGAAATACAAGGAAAATCAGGTATGTTTCTGTTTCCTTAGTTTTATTTTTCTTGTATTTTACTGACCCCAGCATATGCAGTAGAAAGTGTGGCCACTCAATGGTACTTCATCAGCCGGATTTTTTCTGTTGGTATAGTCTGGATTTAAAATAGGCACAGTGGTCGGGCTGTCCAATCAGCATTCTTATTTTTGAAAAGCAATGAGAAGTCATTGTACACAATTTCATTCCATATGATTACATAAGTTGCCTTCTACTGTTAAACATTGAAGCAAATTATGAGGTTAGTATCAGTATTTTACAAGCTAAATAAATATAATTGAAGAAGATATCCATCATCCTTAATGCAGTATCTAATTCCTTATTAGCAAAACTGGTGTAACTCAATGACATTTTGAAGTTAAAAATGAAACTTAAAATCCAAAGATATTTTAAGAAAACTGACATTAATCATATAATGTCAAAATTAAAAATTAATAACTTTTGAAGAGGTCAGTTTTCTTGAAGTTTGATACTATAATCAAGAGATATTTTCAGTATAATTAATCATACCTCTTACATTTGCAATTTTTTTTGTTAATTTAAATCATTTATACATTTCCTGGAAAAGTAAACAAAATGATTAACCGAAATTTCTTGAATATTCATCACACATTTATTTTACAGTATTTCAGTGAAAATGACAATATTAATGCCAGGCATTGGCATTTATATTCAGTTCTCATTAAAGGTATCCAAGCAAACCTTGAAATCACATTCTGTCATAATGTCAAAACGTAAGGGCTAAGATTCATAGACATGTAATGCATTGTACACTCAAATTCTTTTGGATATGGGACAAGTTCAGCTTGTTGATGATTCTAAGATGCAGATAACATGGCTGCTTAATGGTCAAAACTGCTCTGTATGCAGCATGTATTAGTGACCACATAATGACAAAGAAATGAATAACCACATGTGAATAAGTGACACTGATTATGCAAATGATGACAGAAAATGACTTGCCAGTTCAGCAACTTATAAATAAATGCACTGTTCTACACAGCATACCATTTTGTATGCAACGTTTAATAGTAGTGCAATGGTGTAGCGGTTAGAATGTACGGCTTGCATGTAGTCATTCATAGTTCAAGCCTCACCCATTCCATGGGTGGGAGGTTGGCATAATGGTTAAGGTGTTTACCTTACAAACACAAAGTGCAGGGTTTGATTCTCACATGCGGTAATTGGCTAGGCTTAAAATGGCCCACAAGGGTGTTAGCCTAGTGCTAATCTATGAATGTGTACATGACAGCAATGATAAGAGAGTAATACCACACACTCCATTAGACAGTAGCAGAGGTCTGACATGCCAGCAGCTCACATAACAGCAGACTAGTTTACAAGTGCACTTGGAGATCATAATGGATGTAGACAAACTGTTGTCTGCAAGTAGAATCAAAGAAGAGGTATAATATGCCAATTCTTCTACATACAAAGGAATATCTACCTTAGCTACAGTCACCTTTTAGTGAACTACATGGGATACTTTATGGATATTGCTGATGTCAAGAATCCTAAATAATTTCCTTCACATTATGTTCTAACAAGTGGAAGATAATTTCTTAATTCCCAGGATGAGCAGAAAATCAGGATCATGGGATGTTTTACAGCATAGCCCATTTTTTTTGAGATCCTGGAAGTCTTAGACTGCACACATGTTGCCATCAAGGCCCTAGCCCATCTAAATGAGCTTCAATACATCAATAGGAATGGCTTCTTCTCCCCGAAGTACCAGCTGGTTTGTATTGTCCATGGCATGATTTATAATGTGCCCATTTGCCTCCAAGGTACTTCACACAACTCACATCTTTGACACACATCCAATGTACACCAAGGTTTCTTTCTAAGGGACTTCTCACAGTGTCATCTGCTTGGTAGATGCAGTTACGCCAGATAGAAAGGACTATACACAAGAGTACCGTCTAACTATGAAGCAGGCCAGTCATAATGTAATGTTTGATTTGTGTTGTAGGTGATGCTGAATATGCTTGAGGCAACAGGTTGATGAACCCGATAGCCAATCACAGGCCATGCAGAGAATGGCTTATAGTGGAAATGGGAAATATAGCAGAGTATGCCTTTGTAGTACTGAAATACACTTTTGCTGTCTAGGGCCATACCTCTCAACCTCTTAGAGCAAGAAATCTGGACAAAGCTATAAATAATTGAGGGACAAAGGCCCAAAAATAGGGTCACTTTTTAAATATTGCTCTTATAAACTTAGAAAGTTGATAGAATACCGGGTTTTGTATTAGCATGAGTTTTCTCACAAGTATGAAGTTTGAAACTCAAACATCTGTCGTTATTTTCTGACTTCAATACTCAGTGATTTGCCAGTGGTTTGCTAGAAAAAACACAATTTTATGAGAAACAGACCAAAAATATGAGGCAAAAATCTGGACATTCTGCGAGAATCTGTACAGTTAAGAGGTATGTCCAGGGCACTCAGGAGGGCCAGTGCAACACAGAGATCAGTAACAGTATTTCTGCTGTGTGTGTCATGCTGCATAACACTGCATTGTGCAATAAAACGGAGCAGCAAGTAAATATCTTCGCATGACCTTCATACTAACTACAGCAGCAGTGGCACCCATTGGTTGTGTGAAAGGGAGGAAAGGAACACTGATCAGCAATATTAGAATGACAGCTGATGCAGTGGCATGTGAAATACATTGCTGCACTGGCAAAAAGCCAGTATTTGATCTACAAAAATAGGCCATGAAACAGTATAAATGATGCATGTAATATAACACTCTGGTTATGCAGCTCAATGCATTGCTTGGTCACATTATGGATCAGCCATCACCATACTCAGACACATTAGAGACTAGGCATGGCACAGTCATCATGACTTGCACATGTGAGAGTTACACAGTGACAGGTGACTGCAGTTGTATAATATTTTGTAGAGTCAAAGCTGTTGTGGGGAGTCTGGGACCTTATCATATACTGGTGAGATCAAGCTCCCATGATGCAATCATTGCTGGTGCCCACTGTATTTCTTTGTGAATTCTGGGTTCTGTGTTGTCTGTGGCAGAGAATTAGGTAGAAGTACAGGACTGTATGTGTGCATCCTGATGAAGCATCCCATCTGCTGAGTCTGATGAACAGCATCATACTTACTCAGATGACATCCATGAAGAAGAATGGCAGACCATTTTACCTTCCCCGGGTGTCCAGTTTAGTATCTGTACACCTATAGGTAAATCACGTCAGTCACTGGGTGTGTATAATGTGCTGTGGGATATTCATACTTATGGGTGCAACCACGTACCCTCTTCTATGCATCTGGTTATCAATTGTAGTTAGTGCTGCACACAATCTATTCCCAACTATTTACTTAAATGCTTCTAGAACCCCACAAGCCTTGCAATACACTTGTCCCAAGGTTTCTAATGTTCACAGTATACACAGCCCCCTTCCCCTAGTGACAATCAGATGATACAGTGTTATGGATTCCCAGTTACATATACACCATGACATCTGCTTCTCTGGCAGTGGCAACTGCCATATTGTTTGGTGTTCCGAATGAGGTAGTTTACCATGCAGGACTTCTCCTTTAATTCTGTAAACCTAAAAATCTACAGAATCTTCACTGAAATTTCACTGTTTCACAATTTTATGGTTCTAAACAGCATTGCACAAAATTGTGATGTCACTTTGTTGCAATGCCAAGGGCTACTAACATGGCAGATTTGCTAAAAAAACAGTTAGTGCCACTGCATATGAATCTTTGTAAGTACACAATGCACTATCCAAACAAGTAGTCATGGCTATACCTGGCAATGTGATTTCAGAACATGTGACCAGATATTTATGAACATAACTAGAGTGTGCCAAAAGAGCTGACGTGCATTAGTGCCATAGTGAGGCACTACACAGTACAGCATGTGATTCAAGAACATGTGTTTGAGCAAGAAGCTACCACTTCGCTTCTCATGAAGATCTGAATGAGTGGCTGTAGCTACTTCAAGCACTGGGGACAGCAGGGCACACAATGGTATGCCAAAGAAAGGATGTTTCTCTTTTCCTGCTGTGGGAGGTCAGGAAGTATCTGCTAGACAATTATAATGTCCTGAAATCCAGGCATGAGCCTGATGGAATGGTGAAGGATGCCACTGGAAATACCCATTCTATTGACTAGTACCAACATAATGACTGAAAGTGTAGACAACCCGACATTTTTATTTATTATGTTTATTGACATTTGATTACTGGGAAAGTCTGACTGGGTAGGAGCCCATTTCCAGTGAAGGCCCAGGGAGAAATGCTCCAAAGTATTGCAAAACATTTTGAGCACAATAATTTTACAATCTTTATAAATAATACAAAAAAAAAACAACTGCAGTTTAAATAATTAAACCAAATCTGACATAATATGAAAACAGTGCTTAAGAGTAGATACAGATTAGATGACAATGATTTAATATTTAGAGAAATTCTGGCCAGTTGATAGAGAAATTAAAAGTACATTAGTATAATGCAGATAGGAATTGCAATATAAAGTGAGAGAAAAGTGGGCTTTTTGTACATTTAGAGAGAAAGGTATAGGATAGAAATTGATAGAAGTAAGGAAGTGAGTGAAGAAGGGATAGTAAGAAGTTGTAAGGTATGACTAAGTATTTGTTCAAATTTATTAATATAATTTATCCTGGTGTTGAGAAAGAAATGAGTTAGCTTTTGACTAAGTGTTTCAGAATGGTTTTGAAGAATGGGAGAGGGAATGTATTGACCTGATGGATTCAGGTAAGGAGTTTCAGATCTTAGCAAAATGGTACAAGTATAGACAATGCCCAACAGATTTGACAGGTTTGTTGACAGACAGGACATTTTCGTCATTGGATCATAATGATCATCTGTGAACATAGTTGTGTAGAATGTTATTTAGCCCTGGATAAGCAGATGGATTCTGGAAAATTCTATAGATTGTAAGAAGTTGAATATGTTAGTGGATGGGGTACTTCTAACCAATTTAGGGGTATTTGTGCTCTACAATGGTGGGTTCTAAAAGGGGCATTTGCTGCAAATTTACCAGCTTTGTTATAACATAGTTCAAGTTTTGATTTGTGTGATGCCAAATGGTTATTAAGGAAGAGTGGAGTGGAGAGCAGATACGTAGTGACAAGTATGTTTTTAGTTGGATCAGTGAGAAAGTTTTAGGCTAGTTAAAGCACCCCTAGTTTTTGATGAGGTTTTATTATTCAGTTTTGTATACACAGGTCACATTTAAGATAATCATCCACTATCATCCCTAATAAATTGCTATAATACATGACTTCACCAGTTGTATTATCAAGAGAGAGGATTTTATATTTATATCATGGTCAAATGGGGCCTTAGGCAGGGTAATGCATCATGTCCCTACACACACAAAGCAGCCGCCATGAGCTATTCCAGTGCCCCTTTACTTGGCTATTTTTTCCCACTTACCATAAACACTGTTCAAACCTGTCAGTGTGCATATTATTTTCTACTTTACTTCTACAATGATTATAGATATTTGGATTTAAGTTAAACTTTCATTTCCAGCTTCATAGCATACACATTGTTAGCCATTTGCTATACAAATCTATACAATCTCACAATGAAAGCAGGCTTGGCATGAACATTAAACTTCTATGCCCTTGAAACTCACATTTATTGAAATGGCATTGAAAGCCACATTCAAAGAAAATGCATCTGGCCAGTGGGAGATTAAATTCACATTTGGGCTGTTTTCAAACCAAAGGCCCCTTGCACACACTTTAGGACAACGCATACATGGATGTGTTGTTTGATTCACCTTCCTGATTGCATTAAATTGTATTCTTTGCATATACAGCACCATTTGTTAGAATATGTTTTAAATTTATAGTTTTGAACATTTTTTAATAAGGAATGAAACAAAATGTATGAACCAATAATGACTAAACTGCCTATTTCAGAACATTTTAACCATAAAAGCCACTCAAACTACTGTCATCACAGCCCGCCAATATCAATCAATGTGCACAATCTCTTCAGAAGAAAAAGTCATCTGAATAATTACACATTAAAAAGATTTGTAACTAATGAAGGGGGTTGCTGCAGGCAAACAACTTTATATTTCAGTGTTTTATCTACAAATTCAATGTCTGGTGCCTTGAAGAGTAAATTGCCTATGTTACATTGATAAAAGCATGTTTATCTGATAATATTGTAGTATGGAATGGATGGCAAGATTCATAGTTACTAGACATCTCATTCAAAGGAAGACAGTCAAGACTGCAGTGTCCTTACCTTTCCTTAAAGTGCACCACAGTACTAGCAATCCATCTCCATGGTGTGGGAGTAGAACTTAAAGCCTTCTGCAACAAAGGCCAGTAAGCTACCTGTTGTACTGCTAACACTGCTTTCAAATGTTATAGCACAGTAATGACCATTTGCCAAACAAATCAGTTGCATATTGAAAACAGACTTAGCATGAGCAGCAGGAAACTTCTCTTCCCTTGAAGCCCATAACTTTCTGAAAATGCACTAAAATTCACTGTTCCTTTAAAATATGCTGAAATTCAATTAATTGAAAATGCTCTAAAAATCACATTCTTTAAGCAATCTGATAGCTGGTGCAGAAAATTCAAGCTCTTGTTTTCTGTAACCAAGGTACAGGGTTAGAGTCTTAGCAAATTAACTAACCTGCCATACCTGACTAGGGCATTTTCCACACATGCACGCACAAACCTTACCTTCTGAAGAAATATTCATATTGTGGTGTCAAATGCAAGACAGAATATAAATCTGCATTGCATACACAGATGCAGATGGAGTTCTTAAAGATGAATGCCCTTAAATGTATTTATTTGTGTAATATAATTTGTTTTATTAATTAAATATTAAATGCAGTAGCCAGCCCCACCAATGAGCCCCCTCCCCAGCCAGTGGGCCCTAGGTGACTGCCTAGATAATTTAGTACTGGATGCAGCTCTGTTCATGAGAGAGGGATTGGGGGGAAGTTGTAGTTTGTGCTTTTTAGGGTTGAGCATGAGTTGTGAGCTACAAAGACATGTTTCAGAGACTGTTAAAGCTTCTGGAGTAATTTTGTGGAGGTGTGCCATGTTGTCAGATGTCCAAATGAGTGTGGAGTTATCTGTGTACTATACTAGGGAGGCCTGTTATGTGGACATGTGGACACTGTTGGTCAGAATGTTAAAGATGAGGGAACTAAGGCTGAAGCCTTGTGGTACATTGGGGGTGACTGGAAGTTATGGAGAGAGGGTGGAGTGCCATTCAAGTGACTGATACCTATTAGACAGATAGCTTTTGAACCACAGAAGGTGGGCTGAGAAAGACAAAATGAGGTCATTTGAAGCAGACATTTGCAATGACAAACTATGCCAGAGGCTTTAAACATGTCTAGAAATAAGGATGAGACTAGTTTTCCATTATCTCTAGCTTTATTGACAGTATTTATATAGGTTAGAAGTGCACTGTTAGCACTATGGGAAGGATGGATGCAATGTCGTGTGAGGGAAAGGAGTTCTTCCTGCAGGAGATAGTTTAGCAATTGTTTTTAACTACATTTTTCAAGTATTCTGGAGAGGGGGAATTAGATAGCTATAGGTCTAAAGTTAGTAATGTCCATTGAATTTCCTCCTTTAGGGAGAGGGATAAGGTGTCACTTTTTCAAGAGAGACGGAATGTGGGATTCATGGTTTGATCTATTATAAGGATGGAGACAGGACAGTCAATTCTATTGGCTGCTATTTTAAGGTACTCACCTGGAAGGTAATCAGCTGAAGTAGAGTGTGGTTTGAGTTGTTTAAGAGTAGTAGGATGTAGGCACAGGTTTGAAGGTGAAAGTTGTGGTGATACATGGCTGGTGGGCAGGGTTAGGATTAGATTTTGGGGAAACCCTGGTTACACATGCTATGCTATGCTATACATGAAATAAGATTTTAATTGTACTACGGTTTTGAGAGATGAGTTATTGCAAGTGGTGTTAAGGTTAAAATTTTGGCCGGGATGCAAGGTTTCTTTAATGGCTGTCGAGAATTTTTTAGGGTTATGTTTTCTATTATTTTGAAATGTATTATAGTATACTTCTTTGTCTTCATTTATTTGCATTTTAATATGCCTACACAGCATTCTAATGTTTTTATGATGTTGTGGTGTTTTATATTTTTGCCATTTTTTCCCTGATTTTTTCTTTATTCTGTATTAGCATTCTACTCTTTTTGGATAGCCAAATTACATTTTTTAGTTTTAGTCTCTTCCTTCTAGGAGATGCAAGGCTGTTTAGGATATTCAGGAAAGTTTTATTAAATTAATTTACAGCATTATCTAAGGGAGATTTGTAGGAAGTACCAGTTAATAAATGAAAGGGTGTTAATGAACATTTCTGGGTTAAACTTGGAAAGGTTGTGTGCTGTTTTATAAACATGCTGTTTAAGTAGCTATGTGAGCTGTCTGGTTATTTGTAATTTCTCAAAATATTTTGGGTTTTTAATACCATGATGGGAATGGATCCCATTCCTATGCCAAAGTATGATTAAAGTTCATGAAATTAGTATTGTTTCAATCTTTGATGTCAGCCAGAAGTGCTCTTCACAGCACCCACAATGTGCCCAGTAATGACTTCTTCAATTCGTATGGAGTTACATGTATCGAAAACATATCTAAATACGATTGTAGATTCTTTTTTATAAGACCCATTGCTCCTACTACTATTTGGACTGTCTGGGTATCTTTCTTCCACATTGCTCTCATTTCTGCCAGCAAGTCCTGATATTTTATGACTTTAGGTCTCTCTGTATGGAAGATACTGTAATCAATGGGTGTGGCGATTTCAATGATCAGTGCTACTTTTGTCTTTTTTCCATGGACCACTATAAGAGGTTTTCTCGCATCTATAATTTGAACTGTTGGTAATGGGTGATCCCATGTGATGTAGACCATCATTTTCTATGATGCTTTGTGGATCATGTTTCCAGTGTTTTTAAGCTACTTCAATATTATAATGTTTGCACAATCTGCAGTGCAACAGTCTTATCACATTATTATGCCTTTCAGTATACAGTCTTTCTGCCATTAGTATGTTGCAACAATGTGTGCAACTGTTTCCAATTCTGCTTTACAAAACCTACATTTGTCTATTTCTCCCACATGTTCAATGGACTTTGTAAACCAATGTATGTAGTCCACTATCTTGGGCCACCAATATTAACCTTTTATCTTCTTGATTTAAGAGCCAATGTTTGTCCAGGTCTAAACAACTCTGTTTCTTTAATACCAGCACTTAAGAAGAGGGGTTTACATCATTGAATGTCAGCATGTGATCTGATATTGGTATTTCAATTCTATTTAAATGTTTGTTGGTTATGTTTGTAATATGGTCTGAAGAATTGGGTTCCCCATGAAGGCGCTCACCAGTTTTATCAGTTTTTATTAAAACAAAGTTTTTAACACCCATTCATCCTTTGTTGGACGTCTATTTTTCGCATTTATTAATTTTGGGGCTTTGTCCTGGTCCTCTCTGCTTTCTTGGACTTGTGTTACTTTTATTTTTGTCTGCCAAATAGAACTTCTCTCAAGGTACGTGCACGCCGGACAACGTGCACGGCTCCAAAACCAAATCAGCATACAAAAACATGAGCCAGCACATACGGTTCCATCGAACCAATTTAATGATATCCAGATTCCTTAATAAATGGAATCTCAAAACATGAACAGCATACCGGTTTCGGCCATAACCTGGCCTTTATCAATGCAGTACAAAGAAGAATAATGAGGAAACCCGACCCCTGGTGGAACATGCTTATATACTCCTTATTTAAAGGGGTACAAAATCTGTATATAATAGATAAATACATCGGAACAAAACAGCACATAGATCACATCTTGAAACAAAAATTACTACATAATAAACATATAAACCATATACAAGGTCATCAAAAATACAAATAAAAATAAAATAAAAATAAATAAAATACAAGGTAATATAAAAAATGTTATACAAAAAATGTAAAATATTAATATAACTCAAATATAATAATAACTACATATTTTCCATCATCAAAAGGTAATGGGACTTCTATGGTGATCAAGACAATTACTCAGGACAAATTATATATACAGAAAACAACCAAAATAGGTCATTTCTATAAAATTTATATGCATATATATGTGTAGGTGTCTACCATGTTCCTATCAGGAATTATAATCTACATACACGCAAAATCCATACATGATGTGACAAACATGATATGAATGCCCAATATGTATATATATCTATATATATATATATATATACATATATATATATAAAAAATCATACCCACACAATGGACCTACCAAATTCTATTCTAACATATTTAAACCAGGTTTAAATAAACCCCCCAATTGGATTAGCCACTTTTGTTCCATTTGGTCAAGTTTTTGATGCCATCCGGCCTTAAAACCCCTATGAAGAGTAATTTTATCTATAACCACAAACCGAAAAATGGCCGAGGGATGCTCCAAGGTATGTTTAAATAGTGCATTGGCAACACGTTTATTTTTAATTGCACTTAAATGTTCCCCTATTCTAAACTTGACAGGTCTGGACGTTTGTCCAACATAAAATGCAGAGCAAGTACATGTAACCAAATATACCACCCAGTCTGTGCTGCAATTAGCAAAACCCTTATTTCAAAATTAAGTGATGTATTTTACTTGAAAATTCTTTGGTTTGTTGCAAATGCTGACAAGCAGCACAATGCCCACAAGGATAACACCCCCTTAATCTTTCTCCACTTAAGGTTCTTTGTTGTGGTGTATTTGTAACATGTCTTTTGTAATGTGAAGTGAGAATTCATATTCCGTCCCTTGGTAAGAAAACTGACAATTTGCCGGCAACAACCTGCCTAACACCTCATGTGACAGAAGAATACCCCAATGTTGATTAATGACATCCCTGAAACAATTGGTGTTGTTCCCATAGGTAGTAACCAACCTAATCGGTTGAATATCTTTTGTTTTATTCCCAATCCTGTCATTAGCTTTATAACACAATAGATCCTGACGTTCCATTTGTGAAGTTTGAACTTCCGCTTTCACAAGTGTTTGAGATTCATACCCCCTGGTTAGAAACCTGCGCCTCAGGTCCAGACTACTTTCCAAATAATCTTCATCAGATGAACAAATACGTCTAATTCTCATATATTGAGATTTTGGAATATTGTGGATGGTGTGGCGTGGATGATGACTGTTAGCATGTAACAAAGTATTGTACTTAGGAAACTTGCGATATATAGTAGACGATAAAGTATTATCAGCAAGTTTGATAACTTTGACATCCAAAAAAACAATTTCTGAAAGTTCAATATTAGCAGTAAACCGAATACCAAAACTATTATCATTCAAATAATCCACAAACTGCATTAAACTATGCTTGTCTCCACACCATCCAACAATCGTCTAGATACCGCCAGATATCCAGATGTTGTAAAAATTGGTTATGTTGATCATCATATATATACCTAGCCTCATAGTATCCCATGAACAAATCGGCATAGATGGGTGCAAAGGAAGCACCCATCGCCGTGCCCTTGATCTGCCAATAAGCCTTACCTGCATAATAGAAAATATTCTTTCGTAATACCATTTCAGTGAGCTTAATCAAAAAATTATTAAAGGATAAAGAATAGAGCTTAGATTGGTATAACCAAAAGGAAACTGCTAGGATACCCTGTTCATGCGGAATATTTGTATATAATGCAGCCACGTCAAGGTACAAAGTGAGCAGTGAGATGCCAGTGGAGAATCATTAATTATATGCAAAAATTCAGGGGTGTCATATCTGAGACCTAATAAAGGGCAACAAAGGTTTCAAATAATGGGTCAGAAATGCTGACAACGGTTCCGTTAAGGAACCCCTACCTGAAACTATAGGTCTCCCAGGGGGATGCAATGGGTCTTTATGTATTTTAGGTAGAATATACAAATACTGAGAGCTGGGCTCATCCACCTTCAGTTGCCCACCCACCTGTGTCGTAATGATACCCTGTTGAACTGATAGATCCAAAAAATCATCAATTTCTCTCTTAAAGGAAAGAGTCGGATCCACATTCAGTACCATATAAAAACTGGAATCTGCCAACTGTCGCAAAACTTCCTGATTATATAATGAATAATCCAAAACCACAACTGCTCCTCCTTTATCCGCCATAGTTATAACTATGTCATGATTATTACTAAGCTGAACCAAAGCTAGTCTTTCTAATGATGTTAAATTATTTGCGGTAAGACCATACAAATTGGAGAAATGTAACTCCTTCATTACACACTCTCTAAAAATGGACACATGTTTGTTCATGGGAGGAACAAATTTAGATTTCCTAAACTTGAAATCAGAAGATCTTTGAGTATATTCCTGATCTGCAAAAAAGATTTTCAAATTAAGTATTCTACAAAATTCGTCAACATCTTGCAATAATTGAGTTTCTGAAACCGAGAATGAGGGTACAAAAGAAAGCCCTTTATTCAGCAGTTTTATATGTATTGGAGAAAGTTCAAAAGAGGAAATATTGTGTATATTATCATTTAAGTCACCATTTGTTGTAACAGGGACTGTAAAGTTATGTTGCCGGAATCTGTTCTTATGCTTCTTACCCCCCCGCCTCCTACCCCTAGTTCTAAAGGGGGGGGGCTGTTTCCTTTTCGCTGCTGGGGACACTTGGCGTAATGAACCTTCCCCATCTGTTAGGGAAGAAGCTTCCTCCTCTGATGTAGTATCAGACATTGATTTGTGTTGTCTTAAGATGGACCTGGGTCTTTTCTTATTATTGAAACTATTACTGGATCTAAAATCCTGAAATCTAACAGATTTTTGATTTACAAAAGGTTTCCCTTTTTCATAGTCCATCAAATCACGATTAAACTTATTGATCTTCCTTTTTGTAAGTTGTTTTTCCAATATTGAGAGGTCCTTAGCCAGGTCTGATACTTGTTGTGAATATACCACTTCCGATTTAAATTGTTCTACCTCCCCACACAAATTTTCAATCTCCGTAAGTTGACACTGAATAGTCCTGTCATAATACCTTAGTAAACAATCAACAAATTGCATAGATGATGAATGTTGTGCCTCCGCCCATTCTTTGGAAAGCACACTATCTATGTTGGCCACAATAGGTTGTATCACGGACCCTTAGTCCCTAGGAGTAATGTCCTTGACCTTGTAGGCTTTAAAAGTTTCAAATGCCATACATTTGTGCGTAATCCCTTCATTTGGCTATTAAGCTTAGACAACATATTGTTGCACTGTGATGGAACATCCAATACTGAGTTGGTAGAGTTTGGTGCGGAAATATTACTTAGACCAAAAACCTCCAAATTATCCTGATCGGCGAAGGCCCTTTAATAACTCCCAATGTCCATATTTCAAAATGAAATGCACCAATATAATATAATGTATTGTACAAGTCCCAAATATCAGAGTGACCTTGAAAACAACCATCCCTCTTAATTCACACAAATAATGTTGTCCATACTAGGTGTGCCATATTGAAAAAATTATTCAGATAAAATAACCCTATACCTTTCTTACCATAAGTGGCCCAATATACAAAAGGCTCTCCAAAGCCAAAACTTTCGTCTTAATGGGCAAAATAAAGAAACAAATACTCAAATGATGATCTCGAATGATTCCAGAGAAAATATATATTCATTTGGATAAATATTCAACCCTATAAAATATTGCCTTCAATAGGCCGATGTGGCCTATTGAAGAAATATTAGGGTTGGAATATTTATCAAATGAATATATATTTTCTGAATCTCGAGATCATCTGAGTATTTGTTCTTTATTTTGCCCATTAAACGAAAGTTGGCTTTGGAGAGCCTTTGCATATATTGACTTATGGTAAGAAAGGTATAGGGTTATTTTATCTGAATAATTTTTTCAATATGGCACCTAGTATATGGACAACATTATTTGTGTGGAAGGGTTGGTTGTTTTCAAGGTCACTCTGATATTGGGACTTGTACAATACATTATATTATATTGGTGCATTTCATTTTGAAATATGGACATTGAGTTATTAAAGGGCTTCGATCAGGATAATTTGGAGGTTTTGGTCTAAGTAATATTTCCGACCAAACTCTACCAACTCAGTATTGATGTTCCATCTGTGCAACAATATGTTTTCTAAGCTTAATAGACAAATGAAGGCATTACATAAAATGTATGGCATTTGAAACTTTTAAAACTACAAGGTCAAGGACATTACTCCTAGGGACTAAGGGTCGTATACAACCTATTGTGGCCAACATAGATAGTGTGCTTTCCAAAGAATGGGCGGAGGCACAACATTCATCATCTATGCAATTTGTTGATTGTTTACTAAGGTATTATGACAGGACTATTCAGTGTCAACTTACGGAGATTGAAAATTTGTGTGAGGTAGAACAATTTAAATCGAAGTGGTATATTCACAACAAGTATCAGACCTGGCTAAGGACCTCAATATTGGAAAACAACTTACAAAAAGGAAGATCAATAAGTTTAATCGTGATTTGATGGACTATGAAAAAGGGAAACCTTTGTAAATCAAAATCTGTTAGATTTCAGGATTTTAGATCCAGTAATAGTTTCAATAATAAGAGACCCAGGTCCATCTTAAGACAACACAAATCAATGTCTGATACTACATCAGAGGAGGAAGCTTCTTCCCTAACAGATGGGGAAGGTTCATTACAAGTGTCCCCAGCAGCTAAAGGAAACAGCCCCCTTTAGAACTAGGTAGGAGGCGGGGTAAGAAGCATAAGAACAGATTCGCAACATAACTTTACGGTCCCTGTTACAACAAATGGTGACTTAAATGATAATATACACAATATTTCTTTTGAACTTTCTCCAATACATATAAAACTGCTGAATAAAGGGCTTTCTTTGTACCCTCATTCTCGGTTTCAGAAACTCAATTGCAAGATGTTGACATTTTGTAGAATACTTAATTTGAAAATCTTTTTGCAGATCAGAATATACTCAAAGATCTTCTGATTTCAAGTTTAGGAAATCTAAATTTGTTCCTCCCATGAACAAACATGTGTCCATTTTTAGAGAGTGTAATGAAGGAGTTACATTTCTCAATTTGTATGGTCTTACCGCAAATAATTTAACATCATTAGAAAGACTAGCTTTGGTTGAGCTTAGTAATAATCATGACATAGTTATAACTATGGCGGATAAAGGAGGAACAGTTGTGGTTTTGGATTATTCATTATATAATCGGGAAGTTTTATGACAGTTGGCAGATTCCAGTTTTATATGGTACTGAATGTGGATCCGACTCTTTCCTTTAAGAGAGAAATTGATGACTTTTTGGATCTATCAGTTCAACAGGGTATCATTACGACACAGGTGGTGGGCAACTGAAGGTGGATGAGCCCAGCTCTCAGTATTTGTATATTCTACCTAAAATACATAAAGACCCATTGCATCCCCTGGGAGACCTATAGTTTCAGGTAGGGTTCCTTAATGGAACCGTTGTCAGCATTTCTGACCCATTATTTGAAACCTTTGTTGCCCTTTATTAGGTCTCGTATTAAGGACACCACTGAATTTTTGAATATAATTAATGATTCTCAACTGGAATCTCACTGGTTACTTTGTACTCTTGACGTGGCTTCATTATATACAAATATTCCACATGATCAGGTATTCTAGCCGTTCCTTTGGTTATACCAATCTAAGCTCTATTCTTTATCCTTTAATAATTTTTTGATTAAGCTCACTGAAATGGTATTACGAAAGAATATTTTCTATTATGCAGGTAAGGCTTATTGGCAGATCATAGCACGGCGATGGGTGCTTCCTTTGCACCCATCTATGCCGATTTGTTCATGGATACTATGAGGCTAGGTATATATATGATGATCAACATAACCAATTTTACAACATCTGGATATCTGGCGGTATCTAGACGATTGTTGGATGGTGTGGCGTGGAGACAAGCATAGTTTAATGCAGTTTGTGGATTATTTGAATGATAATAGTTTTGGTATTCGGTTTACTGCTAATATTGAACTTTCAGAAATTGTTTTTTTGGATGTCAAAGTTATCAAACTTGCTGATAATACTTTATCGTCTACTATATATCGCAAGTTTCCTAAGTACAATACTTTGTTACATGCTAACAGTCATCATCCACGCCACACCATCCACAATATTCCAAAATCTCAATATATGAGAATTAGACGCATTTGTTCATCTGATGAAGATTATTTGGAAAGTAGTCTGGACCTGAGGCGCAGGTTTCTAACCAGGGGGTATGAATCTCAAACACTTGTGAAAGCGGAAGTTCAAACTTCACAAATGGAACGTCAGGATCTATTGTGTTATAAAGCTAATGACAGGATTGGGAATAAAACAAAAGATATTCAACCGATTAGGTTGGTTACTACCTATGGGAACAACACCAATTGTTTCAGGGATGTCATTAATCAACATTGGGGTATTCTTCTGTCACATGAGGTGTTAGGCAGGTTGTTGCCGGCAAATTGTCAGTTTTCTTACCGAAGGGGACGGAATATGAATTCTCACTTCACACATTACAAAAGACATGTTACAAATACACCACAACAAAGAACCTTAAGTGGAGAAAGATTAAGGGGGTGTTATCCTTGTGGGCATTGTGCTGCTTGTCAGCATTTGCAACAAACCAAAGAATTTTCAAGTAAAAATACATCACGAATTTTTGAAATAAGGGTTTTTGCTAATTGCAGCACAGACTGGGTGGTATATTTGGTTACATGTACTTGCTCTGCATTTTATGTTGGACAAACGTCCAGACCTGTCAAGTTTAGAATAGGGGAACATTTAAGTGCAATTAAAAATAAACGTGTTGCCAATGCACTATTTAAACATACCTTGGAGCATCCCTCGCCATTTTCGGTTTGTGGTTATAGATAAAATTACTCTTCATAGGGTTTTAGGCGGATGGCATCAAAACTTGACCAAATGGAACAAAAGTGGATAATCCAATTGGGGGGTTTATTTAAACCTGGTTTAAATATGTTAGAATAGAATTTGGTAGGTCCATTGTGTGGGTATGATTTTTTATATATATATATGTATATATATATATATATGGATATATATACATATTGGGCATTCATATCATGTTTGTTACATCATGTATGGATTTTGCTTGTATGTAGATTACAATTCCTGATAGGAACATGGTAGACACCTACACATATATATGCATATAAATTTTATAGAAATGACCTATTTTGGTTGTTTTCTGTATATATAATTTGTCCTGAGTAATTGTCTTGATCACCATAGAAGTCCCATTACCTTTTGATGATGGAAAATATGTAGTTATTATTATATTTGAGTTATATTAATATTTTAC
This sequence comes from Protopterus annectens, assembly GCF_019279795.1. NCBI lineage: Eukaryota > Metazoa > Chordata > Ceratodontiformes > Protopteridae > Protopterus > Protopterus annectens. Next base: position 1,541,949,897 of record NC_056741.1, read on the forward strand.
ATTTTTTGTATAACATTTTTTATATTACCTTGTATTTTATTTATTTTTATTTTATTTTTATTTGTATTTTTGATGACCTTGTATATGGTTTATATGTTTATTATGTAGTAATTTTTGTTTCAAGATGTGATCTATGTGCTGTTTTGTTCCGATGTATTTATCTATTATATACAGATTTTGTACCCCTTTAAATAAGGAGTATATAAGCATGTTCCACCAGGGGTCGGGTTTCCTCATTATTCTTCTTTGTACTGCATTGATAAAGGCCAGGTTATGGCCGAAACCGGTATGCTGTTCATGTTTTGAGATTCCATTTATTAAGGAATCTGGATATCATTAAATTGGTTCGATGGAACCGTATGTGCTGGCTCATGTTTTTGTATGCCAAATAGAACTTGCCTGCAATCCTGAAGATGTGACTACTTGTTTGCTATATAAAGGAGTGAGTAATGATCCTGATAATTTTTCATCCTTTCTGAAATCCCAGTGTAATCAACTTTTGGATATGTCTCTAGACTCTGAAACATACTTTGAAACTAGCATAGAGGTTAATCTCATGAATGATTTTTGTACTTCACTTAGATGCCTGGAAGATAAATCATTTAAATTCAAATGCCTGCAATGGCAGTGTTTCCATTTTGAAGCAACCATTCATTATAAAATTGTTCCAGGTGTCTTCATATACTTAAAATGCCCTCTTATGGTGACAGTTTGCCTGAATTATTGAAGCATTGCAAGTTTTAAATCTGCAACTTAGTTTTGATTACATGCATCTGCTAAATAACTATTTTTGTCCTGAGGAGGATGCACTGACCAACAACATTAACAGTATGTATATGCAACTTAGAACTAATTATGAGGGCGATATCTATAAGGGATTGTTGGAAGAGATGCTTGGCACTGTGACTGTGTATGAATGGAAACTACAGAATGAGAAGAAAAAGAAATTGTGCAGGGATTTTATGATTTTCGACAGGGGGTTGTTTTCTCCCGGCCTCAGGGTACAAGAACATTGAATGGTGACACTGTATTGAATCACAGATCAGTATGTCCTATTGTGATGGATTCTGCCAATCCAATCGGAGCTGTAAGACACCATCAAGGAGACGCTCAGAGAGAACATCCTACCGTGACGGATTCTGTGTCTACTGATCTAAATGGAGATGCAAGACATCCTCAGGGAGACGCCCACAGTGTAGAAACATACATCTGTTCTTGTTGAAACAGCCAGACAGAGTGAGAATTCAACAGTTGTAAGCATATGCAGTGCGTTTAACAATGGAGACGTTGCTCTGAATTCTGTCTTAGTTCAAAGCCCAGGTAATGGTCCTGGGCATGAACCTATTACCTTTAAATCCCCCTGTAATAAACCACATGAATGAGGCTATACCTCAGGGCTAAGTTCAAGCAACACAAATCGTAGAATGGAGTTAGTTGCAGCGTTTCCATCTACTTCGAAGGACTCTCAATCTTTTGGATTTCTTTTTTTAGCAGAAGCATTACCGATACAACAAGAAATTAAGAAAGGATGCTCTTGGACCAGAAAGAGAGGACTGAGGAAAGGTTTGAACAGTTCAACAACACAGATGGTGCCATCGACAAGAAGTCACAAACAGGTGAGTTATAATTTATCATCCTTTGCTTTTGTCTAAAGAACAGACTGCAGTACTTAACAAAGAGTTATCCTTTGTTCCAGCAGCCAAGACTGATTTGACTGAAACACTATTGGACCTTAAATTATTTGCTAGGCATATTATGTTGAATTTGATGTTTCCCAATAAGAGTCTAATGAGTAATTGTTTTATGAAACCTAGGGTGTTTTCACCAGATTTTACAACAGTGCTACAAGCTTTTATTAATCTTTGTGAAGACGATTTAAGGAATTGTATGTCTAATAATCAATGCGGTGGTACTTTTTATAATTTAGACTTTAAAGAGTATGAAGCTCTTAATCAGTTAACTACAGCTCAGCATCTTGCCATTAGACCAGCTGACAAAGGTGGTGGGATAGCTGTACTGGACAGATGCATGTATCATGATAAGATTCTCAACATGCTGGATGATAGAAAAGTTTATGTGAGACTGCATACATTCCAGGTTACGGGCCTTATTAATAGGGTTAATTTTTATTTATATGATCTATTAATGACAGATTTAATAGATTATGGCCTGTATACCTACTTTGTAGTAGATCAACCTAGAATTCCTATAATTTATGGATTACCTAATGTGCACAAGAATAGTGCTGACCCCCCCCCCCCCTCTTTTCGACCCATAGTGTCAGGAAGAGAATGGCTCACTGAGCCATTATCTATTTATGTGGAACAACAACTAAGGCTGGTTTTAGAGTCTATTGACACTGTGCTAAAAGATACTAAGCAGTTCCAGAATGAGCTTTATATTTGGTCAAAAGATATGTTTTTTATGGATGACCTCTTGTTTGTGACTCTAGATGTGAACTCACTTTTTACTGTCATTCCAAATGAAGAAGGAATAGATAATGTTAGATTGTTTTTGACGACTGACAGTAATTACTCCAACTCCAAAATCACCTTGATATGTGTTCTATTAGAAATTATACTTGAAAATAATATCTTTGTTTATGAGTCAGAGTATTTTTTACAAAAGGTAAGGATTTGCGATGGGCACAGCATGGGAAAAACAACTGGTCTTCATGGATGAATGTTATAGGTTACATGTTTTGTTCTATAAACGTTTTGTTGATGATATATTTTTGTGTGGAGGGGGTCAGTTGAGTCATTGACAGAATTTGTGGCATTTCTGCATAACACCACGCTGTTCCTAAAATTTAGTATGCATTACTCAGACACAATTATAGATTTTTTTAGATGTTTCGATACATAAGAATATGTTTGTGGTTTGTCAATGAAAATATGCAAGAAACCATGTAAGAAGAATAATCTTCTTCATAAAATCAGTATGCACCTGAGACACATTCCTAGGAATGTATTGAAAAATCTGATAAGGGTTATGAGTCTCCATACTGAAACAATTTCACTTGAGAAAGCCTTAGATACTGTTAGAATTGAGGTTTTTGGATAGAGGATACAGGATGGGTGATATAGAACGGGCTATGTCAGAAGCTAGAGAATATTAGAATTCATAAGCTAAGCCCTATTTTTCTGACAGTACAGTAGGGTCACCTAGATCTAGTGAAATGATGACTGCTGATGGTTTGAACAGAGTCACTCTAACTTTTTCAAGCAATGTCAATGTTGTATTTGATATTGTTAAAAAGAACTGGCCTATCCTTATGACTGACCCTCATCTGAGTAAAATAATAGGCCCCTCACCTATGTTTGTATTAAGGTACAATAAGACATACCCTAGGATTCAGGAATGGCTGTTTTCCATGCAGGAACAGTGTAGGAGCTCCTGTATGGTAAATGACTGCTGAGTGATCCAGGAAAGTGATGTTTTCACGTGTACGAATGGTCCTACACTGTTCCTGCATGAAAATCTGTACGGGATGCAAATCACATCATTTGCTGGTGAAAAACATGCAAATTAGGTGATTTTTGTGATCCACGAAGCTGGCTGGACTCTGTGCAGGAACAGTGTCAGAGCAGAAATGTATTCAGTTAGTAACTGAATACATTTCTTCATCTGAGAAAATGGAGGCAGGACAGCTCATGGAAAGCATGTATTACAGTCAAACACCCATGCCAATAGCCAAATATAAGGCCACTGGCATTAATAAATGTTTATTTTTTTTTAATTAAACTTTCTTTTTTTTGGCCGATCACGACCATTTAAGCTTAGGGCAGTGGCACGCAAACGGGATCATGCTGAAAATAAAAAATAAAAAAAATGAGAAAAGTAAATTTTAAGATAATTCTGCATTTTGCCATTATAGTCAATGGGATGTAGAATGTAAATAATACCAGAGAGCACTGGTTGTCAAGGGGAAAGGGCCCATCTAAATGCAGTAACTAAGGACGTACACATTGGGGTATACAAATGAGGGGAGTTATGCTGAATCACAGATTTCCTCAAAGTGTCAGCTTGTACCTAACCATGTAGGTGCAGCAATACAACTGTGCAAGTATAAGAGCTGAATGACTTCATAAGGGGGTGTGTCATGCTTGCTGTAAGCTCATTGGAGCTCTGTGGCCTGTGTTTGCTCTCAGCTAAGCACAGCTAAGCAAGGGTATGTGTCTGAGGCTGTATTGTCTTATTCCATAAAATGCAGAGCATGTTTGCATCTGGGGAGGGCCATTTCTGATTAAAAGTGCTTACATTAGCTAAGCGGGTGTGCACACGAACAGCAGGCATAAAAAAAAAAAAAAAAAAAAAAAAAAACGGTTAAAATAGCAGAACTCTTTACATTTGTGCACCGGGCATGCACAGCACACCTCAGAGCTTAAATAGGGAGGAAGTGGGAAGGGGAAACAGCACTAGGAAGGCAATCAAAGAGAACTAGCATAGCTGGCACATGGAATGTATCAGAATCAGCCAATTACACATGCAGCAGCCCAGCACACTAGCATAAACTATGCAAACACCCTACAGACTGTTTTTTCCCGCATATTCTACACCACCGGTGTACACAGATAGGGGATTTTTAACTGAAAAAAATAACTAAATATGTTAGAGGCTGCTGCTGCTTTATTCCATCAATATGTGCTAGAGACTGAGGGTGGTGATGAGGAGAATGCTGACAATCGACCCACAGTGAGGAAGAGGAGAAGTGTGTACAAAACCAGGTTAACCTACCAAAGCCTACATGAGCTGGAGATAGTAGAGCACTATAGGGTGGACTGGGACATTCTACAGCAAATCGTTGAGCTGTGCCAGCCATGCCTTACACACAGAACTAATATAGGGGAACCCATCCCAGTGAATACCAAGGTATGTCTAGGCTTAAGAATACTAGCCACAGGTACCTTCCAAAGACCGACTGGGGATATCATGGGGGTCTCACAGGCATCATCATCCAGGGTAATCCACCAGTTCCTGGATGCCATGACACAACATGCCAATGAGCACATATATTTCCTCACTGCCCGTGAGGCGCTGACCACATGTATGTGTCTCTTCCACCATGTAGCAGAATACCCTGAAGTAGTTGGTGCTATAGACTGCATGCAGATCCACATCAGAGCACCACCCAGTGAGCAGGGCAGGGTTTATATAAACCGCAAAGGCTTCCCGTCCATCAACTGCCAGGTCATGTGGGATGCCCAGGGCATTATCATGAATGTGTGTATCATGACTCCCACATCTAGCATTGCTCACAGCTGTATCGGGCATTTGCCAGGGGGGACATCCCATATGACCATCTAGTGGGGGATGCTGGCTATGCACTGGAGCCGTGGCTGATGACACCCATCAGAAATGCACACACACCTGAACAAGAATACCATAATGAGGCACACACACAAACCAGAATCATAATAGAGCATGTGTTTGGGATGCTCAAGTCAAGGTTCCACTGCCTGGACATATCCGGTGGAGCCTTGCAGTACTCTCCAGCTACATGTACACAAACGTTCATTGTATGTGCCATGCTACATAATATGATCCTGTGGAAACAGCTGCAGCAGGAACAGCTCAGAGCAGGGCCACACAGCCCCCCACCATTGTCAAGGCCAGCACAGGCACAGAGCGACTCAGTGGGGGAATATCCTGAGCCTGCCCCTGTAGGCAGAAAGAGGCATGCACAGTATGACCAGGCCTTGGAAAGAGGCAACGCATAGCACACACACTGACACTGTAGGGACCCAGGGACTGATACCTCTCTCTAACTTGCACAGACAGTAAAAGGGATGTCAAACGTCACACTACCTGAGCTTTACCATGTACAGGGAGTGTATTATGGGCATCCAACATAGGCATGCCTCCTGCACTGTCATCAATACTGGCCCATCAACAAGGTAAGCCACTCTTCCTATCAATTACTGAATGGACTAGTATGTTCTCATACTTGTACGTATGATATGGATGCAAGCATGCAAGGGAATTGGGCGGCTGAATGGGATAGCAGCAGACGGCTATATGGGACAGCATGAAATTCATAACAAATACTGGTGTCAACATACTAGGCAGCACTACACAAGGTGACATCCCCCACTGCAGTACATGTGATGGCCCATAGAACTGTGGGTGTCAATAGGTCACACACATGGATGTCAGTGAGGGTCACATATCCACCACCAGCCTCACCCAGAAGGGCAGGTGTAGATGACCATGAAGAAAGGCCGGGCTAAGGTCCCCAAATGATGGCAATGGTGAACAGCCCCCCACCAGACTTACACAGACATACTACAACAAGGCTTGCAGTTGCATTCCAGTTCTGAAGGGTAAGAAGTCTGAAACTGAAACATATGCTGTTAAGATCTAACATGTGTACCCTACTGATATGCCTCCGGTCTGCATAATAAGTCACAATACAATATGAAATGAAAGCCAACAGAGTAACCGAAATACCAGTACAGTCATTTCAATTGTTAAAGTCTGCAGGTGTGCACCCCCCCCCCCACAATCCCATGTAGAAATGCCATAACAGATGGCCTACAGCACTCGCAAATGGCCTACAGTCCTCTGGAAAAGGGCCATGCCTCACCCATAGTGCCAATGTATGGAATGCCAGGGGGTCCCAACTAACAACCTAATGGTAAACACAAAACAAATGCAAGGCCATGTTGACAAATGCCAGTAGCGTGCCTCCCCATGTCCTACTGCAAGGACTTTGGATCAGGCCACAAATACTACTGGAATAAAGGTCCAACTATAAGGATACCTCTGAGATATTGCTTATATAATGTTAGGTGGAGGAGAGAATAACAGAGGGGGGTGTAGAAGCATGGATGTCATGGAGGGTGTGAAGTTTGAAACTCTAATGTCTGCCCATACTACTGCCATCTGCAAACCAATGAATGAATAGCCACAAAACCTCTTGTAAACCACAATGTGAAGATAAACTGACCAGATATATGAGTTCTGCCTCTGGATAACCTGGGTGTATGTGTACAGCTGAGAGGTATGGACCCAGCAGGATATGGCCATTCCTTGAAGTTGTGAAAAGCACAAGGATGGGAACCCCAGCAAGCATTCTAACAGGGTGCTGCACCATTTACACAGAACCAACAGTCTATTGTCTGTAGCTACCTCTCCACAATGGCATATGTGTGCCAGAAAGTGTAGTCTATATGCCTCAGAATATTGGTCTCAGCTTCATTCATCTATTATTTCCCAGTAAATAACTGTGAGCAAAGAGTGATAGCTGTCAATAGTTGATGACATAACACATCACAGTGTAAAACAGTACATATGTCAGAAAATCTGTGCTACAACCAAACATGTCACACAAGCAACACAGACAGCAATAGTCAGAATATCCCCCATATGTTAAGCCAATTGTGTCTCCATATTGGCAACCTATCTACAGATATCCTGCAGAAACAGTTTACTAGGTGTAGCTGTAGCACACAAAATCCTGAACTGGAGTCCAACCCGCCCTGGAATGGATGCACACACTCAATATAGAAGGTCATACTGGGCATGCTCCTACACTTAGAGAAATGAAGCCCATGTCTGACATCACAGATGACTACAGTTATTGGTTTTTTGCAGCTGTCTGTTCACACACACCAAATTGTACACCATTGATACTTCACACACACACACACACACACACACACACACACACACACACACACACACACACACACACACACACATATTGGATAAGAATATGCACACATATCTAAGGCAAACATAATATAATATGTCAAACATACACACACAGAAATGTGGGGACGAGAAAGACAGACATCAACAGACAGAATCCCATTATGAGGCCTGTCCCACCCACTACACATCCCATTGGCCTATATCACATCATGTGTTGATGTCATTAACTGTAGAAATACTTTTGGTTAGCCCTCAGCCCTATATTGTCAGTGGCGCTTGTGATAACTGTGTAACACTACAGTACAAATAGGTATCCATGTAGCAGTTGTAATCTCAGTCCTGTCAAATGTAAAGTTGTGTGTGAGTGTGTCTTTCTAGATAAATGTGGTTGAGGCCATTCACACTCACTAAATCTCCCTTACTCCTTCTTTAGCACTGCTGCTCATGTGACTCACCTTCAAAGATACCTTTGGACAGCTCTCCAACATATAAGCTCCATGGCACTTGTGATAACTATATAATAGTATAGTATAGTGAACTAGTTAGTTAGGTGTTCCAATTCTAATCCTGGCAACTGTGTAAATGTGAGTGTTTGTGTGAGAGAGTACGGGTATCCTTGTAGAGACCTGATTTTGTGGTCATTCACACTCATAACACTTCCCTTACCCCTCCTTTAGCACTGCTGCCGATGTCACTCACCTTCAAAGATACCTTTGGACAACTCTCCAACCTCTAAGCTCCATGGTGCTTGCGATAACTGTGTAATAGTGTAGTGTAGTGTAGCAAGCTAGATAGGTACGTGTTCTAATTCTGATTCTGGTAAATGTGAGAGAGTGTGGGTATCCTTGTAGAGACCTGATGTTGTGGTCATTCACACTTCCCTTACCCCTCCTTCAGCACTCTGCTGATGCCACTTACCTTCAAAGATAACTTTCCACAGCTCTCCTGCATGTAAGCTCCACGGTGAATGCAATAAATGCAGAACAATGTAATAGCAATAACTGCACAGGTATGGGTTTGAATCTCATCCCTGGCAAGTGTATATCTGTACCTTGAAGATTTTGGCCCAATTTACACCCAGTACACATCTCAGTGCATAACATTAGCAGTCCTGCAGATATCATCCACCTTAGAAGTACCTGTTGGCAACCCTGAACCAGGCAAGGTCAGTGGTGCATGTGGCAAATGTGTAACATAATGGTCCAAAACGATAGTTAGATAGATGTTTGAACCTTACCTCTGGAGAGTGTGTGTGCAGGGTAAACTGTTTTATGGAATCTCTCATCCACTACATCACCCAATGCCAGTATTTACAAGGGCTGGTGATGTTACTCACCTTAGAAGTACCTTGGGACAACATCCATCTTGTAACCTCTGTGGTGCATATGATAAATGCTGTACACTGTAGTAGCAAAAACTGCATAGGTATGGGTTGGAACATCATCACTGGCAAATGTATGTCTGTACCTTAAAGATTTTGACCCCATTTACACCGAGTGCACATCTCAGTGCCTGACTTTAGCAGTCCTGTACATATCATCCACCTTAGAAGTACCTGTTGCCAACCCAAAGCCATATAAGGTCAGTGGTGCATGTGGTAAATGCGTAACATAATGGTTTGAAAAGATAGTTAAATAGAGTTTTGAACCTCACCCCTGGCAAATGTAAATGTATGCGTAGAGTAAATTTTTTTTTGGAGTTTCTCACCCTCTACATCACCTAATGCCAGTATTTACAAGGGCTGGTAATGTTCCTCATCTTAGAAGTACCTTAGGACAGCATCCATCCTATAAGATCCATGGTGCATGTGATAAATGTCCTACACTATAGTAGCAATATGTAGCTAGGTGGAGGTTTGAAACTCAGTACTGACAAGTTTGTGTGTGTCTGTCATCAGTGTGCTCTGTGAGTGTATAATAACAGGATCCATTGGGGAGCTGGATTTTGCTAAATTATTATGTTGAGGAGATATGTCACAATGTCCACATTACAATGCCAACAGTTGTCAAACACTGGAGAGGTTAGTGTAGACAACCCACAGCCGTAAATATGACAGTATGGATTAGTGAACAATTTAGGCAACCCTTCTATTACTCAGAGACCACTGTCCACCCACGTATCATACACAAATACACTTGGCTAGGCAACAACCACTGTATTGGTAGTTCCCCTGCATATTGCCTCACAGATAGTACCCACAGTGTGATTGCAGTGGACTACATGCCTGTTGACCACAACAGTGCCAATGACATCAAAAAGTACTTTGATGTGTTACATCTCCTGAATGAGTGTGTGTTATCCAGCAAGTTAAAGGACATGTCATCCTGTTCCATCCCCTCAGTAGCCTAATCAATGTGCACAGTGGCCCTTTTGCCATGTTCCCCACTGGACGCCTGCCACAACTACAGAGTCAGCAAACATACCGCACAAAGGGAATACCATGCCTTATACACATGCCCTGTATGAACAGACACCACTAACTCCACTGAATACCCATATCATACTGTTAATGTAGGTGCAATCACTACCTCAGTTACATAGCCAGGTCTCACCCAAATGAGGTCAGGAATGCTACATCAGACGATACCAATCTGTCCACACAACATACCCTAGAGACCTCAAGCAGATTTCCACATGTCAAAGAACATGCATGTGGGACATGTGCACAACCCAGACACTGTCCATGTTATGGAATATAGATCACATACATGGGAAGCAGTGCACATCACAGGCCAGCCACAATAGAAACCTGAATGAGTGGATGGTGAATACAATACCCACCACTGGGGATCACTCCAGTGACTATACTCCTGAGCCACACTGGGGACTATTGTCTTGTGGCATGATGCCAAGGTATTCCCTTTGGCTAGCCTTGTAGAGCGTTCAGGCCGATTCACCTACTACACACCTATGAAGCAATAAACCTATGGATCTCAGTACTGGCAAGTGTGTGTGTGTGTGTGTGTGTGTGTGTGTGTGTGTGTGTGTGTGTGTGTGTGTGTGTGTGTGTGTGTGTGTGTGTGTGTGTGTGTGTGTGTGTGTGTGTGTGTGTGTGTGTGTGAGGTCTTTTTGTGTATGTGTGCATGCATGTGTGCATGTGCATGTGTGTATGTGTGTGTGTAAGTCTGTGTGTGTGTGTGTGTGTGTGTGTGTGTGTGTGCACGTGTGTGCATGTGTGCATGCATGTGTGCACGTGTGCATGTGTGGGTGTGTGTGTGTGTGTGTGTGTGTGTGTGTGTGTGTGTGTGTGTGTGTGTGTGTGTGTGTGTGTGTGTGTGTGTGTGTGTGTGTGTGTGTGTGTGTGTGTGTGTGTTTGTGTGTGCATGTGTGGATGCATGCATGTGTGCAATGTGTGTGTGTGCGTGTGTGTGTGTGTGTGTGTGTGTGTGTGTGTGTGTGTGTGTGTGTGTGTGTGTGTGTGTGTGTGTAAAAATAGTAATCCCGGTGTGTTTGGTTGATGAAGATCCCCTGTGGCTGTAGTTACTAGCAATCGGAGGTGTGCCCATACCAGAATATGTACCATTCTACAGCAGATGTTGTATACCAACATGTACCTATGTAGAACCCACAACCCTATAATCTGTGAGGGATATGCAATCACTGTGTTACAGACCAGTAATTACCGTGCACATACTATGCCCTGTCTATGACATGGTGAATGTGTCACCACACTGCTTGCTGCAGGGCCACATCCTGATGATACACTGATGCCTAGAACAAAAATCGGGTACAGCATGTGAGAGCACATTTGCTCAGCACTTCACTTGTGGGGGTAGAGAGGGGTAAAGCTGGTACTGAATATGTTGCCAAGACTGTGGCCAATATCTGTTGTCTCAGGAAAGGTAATAGCTTTGTGCAGTAACTTGCAGCACTTGTGTTTAATGCTGTGGAGGTTATTGATGTAACTATCAAGGCTGTTGTGACTGCCATCAGTGTCTGCTGCCTCTCTACTGCCATAGATGCCTGTCGGGGCTCTATAAGGGATCCAAAGTTGAGTTTGAGGCTAATAAGGGAGTTCAACAGTCATGGGACACCACCTTTCCTTGCAACAGTGTGTTTCTGATGTACACTTCAGTAATGGCAGGGAACCATTACATTGTCTCACAGTGTTTGGGGGGCAGTGTCTAAGTTCTGTTGGGCCTGGCTAGTACCATGCATTCATGTAACTGTTTGTACAGTGCCTATGTGTATGATTCCACAGTCATGCAGCTACATCCCATTGCCATATGTGCAGTGAAGACATCCACCCCTGTTTTCATGGCTGCAATGTCAGCCTTGGAGAGCATTTGCCATCTTTGTAAGGGGTGTGGCTGACATGTTGAGTTCCATGTTGATTACACCCTGTGTGAATCTTGCCATGCAGAGATTGACATCTGGGGATGAGCAACAGTCCTATATTTAAGTGGTCAACACTGGTCAAGGTTGTTGTATCCTCTACTAGGGGTCAGTATGAGCTGGTCAAGGGCAATGGAAATGATGAATCCCAGAAGTGTTGGGCCACTGTACTGGTGATTGGCTACATTCCCTAGATGATGGAGGAGTACTTGAAGACTCGTACTATGTCTGTGTTGCATTGGACCATCAGGGATGGCAGGGTGTTGAGGAATGTGCATTGACAGTCTAGGGACATAGATGTGGACCCATAACAGGCTATGGTCTGGATAGCACCACTACCCCAAGGCAGTTGTACCGGAAGTATCTCAGATACATTATGATGGGATGCTAGTCTGGAGGTGTTCCTATCCATAATGAATATGGAAACAGCACCACCTGTGGAAGTGTAGTGTGGTCCATGTTTGGGGTCTGGAAGCTGTGGAATGCATCATAGCTTGATACTGCAGGTCTGCTGTCTGCTGCTGTGAATCACCTCTCCATTACAGTAGACATGTGTACTCTGCTTCAACAACTGCTATGAGTGAATGCATCCTGACAGTTAGATGTCCACTGTTGAACAACATGACCTTCAGATTGCATACATGTGTAGCTGTTATGGTGGTAATAACATTAGGAACACTGCCTAATAAGGCACCATAGGGGTGGCAAGACACTTAGCCAGTACCTGGCAACGCAGTGGTGACAGATGCAGGACATCCATGGCAAATCTTTGGGTTCTGTCAATGTCATTCCAAGCAGAGAGGTTCTGGATCCCCTGAGAATTACACATAACCCATAAGACAATGTTGCAGTCCATCTGTTGATAGAACCGCAGCATCATTCTGGGTGACAGTGGTACACTGCCCAGGGTTACTGTCACACCTGCCTGAATTGCATAATCAGAGAGTTCAACCATGTCTCCTGTCATGTAGTCCAGGGAGGTGTGTCCCAAGTCATTCACACCCACGTGGATATGGTGTGATACACACAGTTGTTGTGGAGTGACATGACTGGCTGTGTCATGTGTTAGATGCTGGCATGTGACAGATATTTGGCTGTTACCTGCTCCATATTCAACTTATTGAGTGGGACATGTGTGCCTCAGTATTGAGTTACCCATGATCACTGAATTGTGCAAGGTGGTTATCCTTAGGAGCTTAGGATGGAGGCACACTGTGTAGGTTAAATATGTGTCCCTTGGCATGTGCCATGTTGCGGCGTCTGAGTGGGTGTCTGCCTTGCTGGTCTGTGCTTTTTGGGTAAATGTCCAATGAGGGCCTCTGGGAAGGTGGGTGTGTGGCTTTTCACTGTATGTCATGGCTGTCAAAGTAGGCATCATGGTGAACTACATGTACCACATGGTGTGGTGCAGGTGTTGATCTTATCCTACTGACCTGCTAGTCCAGTCTTTGCTGGAGAGTGCATATGTCCACATTGGGTGATATATGGGTAACCCTCACAAGTCTGAGTGTTTGGAGTTTAGGGGGGATGGTTGCCTGTGTACATGAGGCAGTTGCAACAGTGCTGCAGAATGGACAAGTGCACCAGGTTAATGAGTGAAAACACAGATAACTGTCCTTCAACATACCAGGAGGGCTGGACATAACTAGTAAGTAGTGGGACTACAACTGTGATGAACGAGTAATGCTGACGGATGACAGGTGTGGCACATGTCTTGAAACAATAACCTGGTGAAGTGCAAAGCCATAATTCTAGTTGAATTGCAAGACAGAAAGAACTAGCATGATGTACAGGTGGAACAGAAGGCAGACTGTCTGCCACCTGTAATACTTTACCAAAGCTGAGCATTTATCAGCAGCTTTGGCCATATGAATGCTCAATAGGCTAACACAGAAGGTCTTTGGTTAATGAAGTTCGCAGATGACTGCAAACTAGGAGCCATAAACAAAACTCCTAACGATGTGGACATCCTACAAAAGGGCCTCACTGAGACAGATGCCTGGTGTCAAAGCCATGGCCTCATGCTCAATGCCAAAAAGTGCATTGTCATCCCCTTTGGTAAAAACTCTGTACCCATGAACTACAACATATGTGGTAGTATACTTAACACCGAAAGTGTGATAAGAGACCTTGGGACACAGGTGGACAGTAGTCTCTCCTTTGATAATCACATTGCCACAGTAGTCTGGAAATCCTTCTACATGGCACACCTCATCACAAAAGGTTTCTCATCCAGAAAAAAAGAGGTCATTGTTCCCCTCTACTCATCACTCATTAGACCCATTATAGAATACAATGCCCCTTTTGGTATGTACCTCATAAGACATCTACAGCAACTGGAAAGGCTGCAGGAATACCTCACAAAGAGGATTACCGGACTCAAACAGATGCCCTATGCAGACTGCCTCAAAAAATGCCAGCTTTACTCTGTCGCATATCGCCTACTCAGAGGTGATCTCTGCCTACCATACAAAGCTATGTCAAACCCAGAGCTGTTGGACATGTTCCACTTAAAGAAATCCTAATCCCTCCGAGCTACATGCTCTGGGAGCCTAAACCTTGTCACCACAACAAACAGAACATGCTGGAGGGATAGATTCCTGTCCCAGAGAGTTCCCATACTCTGGAATAAACTACCTATCTATATCAAACAAAGCTCCTCATTAGCACTCTTCAAGAAAAATCTTGATGATTGGATGGGAAATAAGAAATTCACCCCGGGGATCACCTCTGTGGCTCTGCTCAACAGTGTCACAGGACAATAATTTGCTTAGGTGGCAAAAGCCAGGGTACCTTTTTGGCTGGGCTTGTATAGGCCTCAGGGCCAATAGCCTAGTACCCACCTACGAACCTATGAACCTAATAAGCTCTGTAGCACATGCAGTAACTGTGTAACTTTGTAGAAGATATATCTAGATAGGCAGGAGTTCTAATCCCCATACTGGCAATTGTGTGTGAATCATGTACTGCCCGTCTCATTCTATTTTTGACCTGTGTACTACCCTTTACACTTCTTTCACTCCAATTTAGTAGACCTGTTGATGTCATCCACCTTAGAAGTACCTTTGGAAGAAATGGAAACATATAAACTCTGTGGCATGTCTGATAACTATGTAACACTTTAGTAGACATACCTAGATAAGCAAGAGTTCTAATCACAGCACTGGCAAGTGTATGTATGTGTGTGTGAATCATGTACAGTCTGGCTCATACCATTTTTGACCTGCATACTACCCTTTATACTTTTCTTCACTCCAGTTTAGTAGACCTGTTGATGTCATCCACCTCAAAAGTACCTTTGGTTAAGTTGGAAAAGTATAATCTTTGTGGCACATCTCATAACTGCATAGCCCTATAGTAAGAATACCTAGTAAGCAGCAGTTCTAATCTCAATACTGCCAAGGATGTGCATGTGTGAATTATATACTATCTGGCTCATACCATTTTTGACCTGTATATTGCCATTTACTACTCTCTTTACTCTAATTTAGTAGACCTGTTGATGTCTTCCACCTTAGAAGTACCTTTGGAAGAGGTGGAAATGTCTAAGCTCTGTGATGCATCTGATAACTGTGCAGCACTATAGTAGGAATACATAGAAAGGCAGGATTTCTAATCCTAATGCTGGCAACTGTTTGTGTGTGTGAGGAACATATCATGTGTGGTTTATACCATTTTGATGTGTATACCATACACGGCTGGTGACCACCTCCTGCTGCCATTAATTTATATAGTGTGGTGACACCATCTGCCTCACATGCAGCAGGTTAAACCATTGTACAGTCCTCTGTACAGATGTGTCTGGAATATCCATATGTTTGAAACCTATATGTGGTCGGAAGGGGTCTGTGTGCCTTAACAATGCCCATGTATGTGATATTATAGCCAAATAGGCTACAGTGAGTGTACTGACACATATGGTAGCATAGGGTATTATACCTGACTGCAATATCATGGTGATAGGATGTCTGCCACCCTCACAGGTGGCCTACCTTTTAGGTGGAATACATGAATACAGATGCTTGGTTTTACAAGTGAACTGTACCTGTTATGGGTCACATTAAAGGCTGGAAGAGATGTAGACTGTCATATTGTGGTCCTAATTAGTATGCAGCAGGAACACCTTGCATCTTAAGAGGGGTGTGCACACAATTTATATCCACTGTATACCAGTAATGTGTCATGCATGACCTTACCTTAGGACATTTGTCCAGCACAATTTGCTGGCCTCTGTCCAGATGTCTTGACACTGATAAGTTGTGAGGTATGCTACAGGAATATTGAATTGATATCAGCTAGGCACCAGTGGTGAACACTATGATGCAATATGGTTAACCACAGCACAAGTGAACATGCACAACAAGCAATATAGCTATTACATAAAGCAATATAGCTATTACTGATGGCTGTGTGCATGGTAAACTGCACGCGCTTCACATGCCTGGGGTATTGCCAGGCAACAACAGAACAATGTACTACCCACCAGCTTCAGGCTGCTGTCCCATATGCAGACCAGAAGGTCCCAGGTAGTTGTGATAGGGAGTTATTTTCAGCAGATGCACATGCAACCTTAGTATGGGATGGATGCAGCATGTCTACACATCTACAGTACTAACCGCAGTAATACACAATGTCCTGTCCTCACCATAGATGTGCACCTCTGTGCATTAGATAACCCTAAAACAAGGAATTCAGTGAACCTTGGATCCTGGTTTCAGATAAAAACTTCTTTATTACAAACTGGACCAAAAGCACAAACTGCAACAAAACAACACTAAGCGCTTTCACCCTAGTAGTAGGGCATCATCAGAGTAACTAAATCTCACTACCATCATCCCTTAAATATTGAGTGGTTAACACAACCAATTAAAATAATTATTTAATTTGAATGAATAATTAAAGTGAATTAGTCCATTGAATAAAGGCTGAACCTTTACCGTTACTTAACATAATTAACTAAAATGGAGAAAACAGCAATACTTGTTTAACAGACAACATTTCTAAAACAAGATGATATTCATGTGTTTAACAAGTTATGAACAAATAGTGTAATAAAAACTTTGAATGTTGGAAAACATTGTACTATAAAACCAACACCAACACTTTGAATATAGAAAATGTATAAAATTATATATTGATTATATATTGAAAAGTGTGTATATAAACAAGATTATGTATTAAAAACTATATGTTAAAAAATTGTTTAAAGAACTAAGTGTTAAAAAGCAGTGTCCAAAATAGTCAGGTAACATAATAAATCCAGAAATAATAGAACCCTGTATATTGATTATCAAATATATATACTAAATATAAAAATAGAAAACTAGTAATAAATATCAATAAAAATATCAATAAAATTAGTTGCTCAACTCCTTCATTTTAATAGTGTCATAAATAAATAAAAATGTTGGATATATAGTATTAATCTTTAAATGTTAAATATTGAATACTAAACAATAATTAATGAATAAATTAATGATGTTAATAGATATCAAATGTTAAATATTAAATATTAAATATATAACATAAAGAATAAATGTTTATAGTATCAAATATATAATAATAGAAATTAGAAAAAGTATAATATAAAAAATTTTTGATAATAATTTCACGTTAAAAAATATTTGTGTGAATATAAATGTTTAAGATTGAATAGTCATGTGCAATCATTAAAATGACATTCCAATATTTACAAGAAGACACTATTGATGTATACATATATGATTGAGCAACATAGAGCAACCAAAATCAATAGTTAGAGGGAAATTTTGTTGCTAAATAAATTGAGATTTAAGCTTTAGTATGCTAGAAATAGATGTGTATTCATTAATGCCAGGCGTTGTAGTGGCATTTAGCCTAAGTTGCCACAAACATTCCTTGGCCTCCAGTAACATTTTTTCATCGCCCCCTTTTTGTTTTTTGTTAGCTATTCTGTCAATAACAAAAAATAATTTTTTTTTTAAATTTGGACAGTTGATACTGTGGTTGTAGAGAGCATTAGTTGTTTTGTGTTTTTTAATGTCACTTAAGTGTTCAATAATTCTTGTTTTTAGCTTCCTAATTGTTTTTCCTATATAAAATGCTTGAGTTAAGTGGATTTTAGTACATTAGAAAACCCTATCCACAACTGCAGTCAGACCTGACACATGCATGTAGATACAATACAGACACATTTATGTCTGATACATTAGTGTACTAATCCCCACTGCGCCCTTACCGGCACACTCATCATCCAGTGCATGTGTGCACCCAACTCCATAATGCTTCCCTCAGCGTCATGGCTTGTTCATTCGGCATGTGGCCCAAGTGTGGTGAGCAGCTCCTCAGTGGGTGTCAGTTGGTGCTGGATGGCTGGGCCCCCACCTATGTCTAACCGGTCCCTTGCTACAACAGCAGACCATTAATGGCATGTCATTTGAGGTCGGTGGCCTGATGCTGCACATGCACGTAAGTTCTGGTGTGCAGACAAGCACCATTTACCCTGTGTGCCACACTGTTCCACAGGGCAGTCCTCTCCTGCACATCTTCTGCTCTCCGTCCACATGACAGGGCATAATGTCCAATCACATATTGGGTGATGATATCTGTATCCCCAACAGAAAATGCTGGTAGGCCAGCACTCAGCATGTTACCTGGAAGACATAAACAAGAAAAGGTCACAGAGCCTCATACGTTTGTCAAAATGCACATCAACAGTAAATATTACTTGCAAATAATCCAGACTATACAGTAAACCTCCAAGCTATCATGGCTATAGTAGCTTGCATTACACACCTGTCCCTGAGCTATTTTATTCCCCCCAATGTTGGACACTTGATTGCATAATCCTCTATCCTCCATTCATTTCTGTGCAGAGGGTTGACAGTGGTCATCCTCCAAGTGGATGGTGTGTGTATGGTGGCAGGTCTGATTTTGACTGTGGTGTGTGATGGAGCTCTGAGCACATGCCTGAGTTCATGTAGGAGGTAGACACTGATGTTATTATGCCCCATGGAGATATGCTGTTGTTGCCATCAGTAGGTAATATGTACACACTCCACTCCACAAGGAGGGATCCACATTGGATCCTGGAAACTACCGTCTCATCATTCTGACGCGTCTTATCTGCAAGGCCATGGAGAGTATTATCAAGGAAGTTATAAACAACGGCATTGGCAACCTTCAAACACTGGACCCCACACAGTTTGGATTCGTGAAGGGCCGATCTTGTCTCCTGAACCTGATTGACTTCTTTGAAGTAGTCTCCAGAGCCATGGACAAGGGTAAGGTGGTCCACACAGCCTATCTAGACCTTGCCAAGGCCTTTGACACCATCCCCCACTCTGGAATCATAGATAGACTTACTAAGCTGGGCATTAATCCCTACATCACCCAATGGGTTGCTAACTGGCTTACTGATAGAACCCACACTGTAAAAGTAGCCGACTCCAAATCCAGCTCCAGACAAGTGACAAGTGGAGTACCTCAGGGTTCAGTCCTGGGACCACTCTTGTTTGGCATCTACTTCTCTGAAGTACAGGCCAACACTAAGGGACTCTGGCTAACAAAGTCCACAGATGACTGCAAACTGGGAGCCATTTCTGAATCCCCAAATGATGTGGATACTCTACAAAAGGGCCTTACAGAAACAGATGCTTGGTGCCAGAGCTATGGGCTCAAGCTCAATGCCAATAAATGTATAGTTATCCCCTTTGGGAAAAAACATGTACCCATGAATTACCATATAGGTGGCAGTGCATTAACACCGAAAGTGTGATAAGAGACACAGGTAGACAGTGGTCTCACCTTCGATAACCACATCGCCACAACAGTCAGAAAATCATTCTATTTGGCATACCTCATCACTAAGGGCTTTTCATCCAGAAAAAAGGAATTCATTGTCCCACTGTACTCATCCCTCATTAGACCCATTATAGAATAAAATGTCCCGTTTGGTATATACCTCTCACGACAACTGCAACAACTGGAAAGGCCACAGAAATACCTCATTAAAAGAATCACAGGCCTAAAGCAGATGCCCTATGCTGACTGCCTTAAAAAACTCCAGCTATACTCTGTCGCATATTGTCTACTCAGAGGTGCTCTCTGCTTAACATACAAGGCCATGTCAAACCCAGAGCTGTTGGACATGCTACACTTAAACAAATCCCAATTCCTCAGAGCCACACGCTCCAGGGATCTAAACCTTGTCATCACAATAAACAAAACATGCTGGAGGGATAGGTTCCTGTTCCAAAGACTCCCCAGACTCTGGAATAGATTGCCCATACATGTCAAGCAGAGTGCCTCTTTGGACCTCTTCAAAAGGAACCTTGATGATGGATGGGAGAAAAGAAATTCACACCGGGGATCATGTCAGTCGCCCTGCCAGACAGGGGTCCAGGGAAGTAAATAGTGTGGGAAGAAATAGCCAGGGAATTGTTATGGCTAGGCTTATATAGGCCCTAGGGCTGATAGTCTAGTACCAACCTATGAACCTATGAACATGCTCACCATTGCTGTGTGAAGGAGTGTGGTTGATGTGCATTTCTCCATGTACAACTGGGGTGGACAGGGTGGTGATGTTCCCACCTAACCTGTGTGATGCAGGTTGCCTATATCCATGGCATGTGTGTATGAGGTGTTCTTTACCCCCAGTATAGGCTGAACTGTATTGTTTCATCTGAGACTTACAACATATGTGTAGACACAGTTGCAATTGTCCTCTGTGGTGTGGATATGTCTGATTCATAGTTATAGTCAGCCTTACAGGGCTTCACCTGTGAACTTACCTGCTTGCTCAGATATAGGTGGACTTGCTTCAAAGTTGTTGCCTGCATCTATGTGTCCCTGTACAGTCAATGTAGCAACCTATTATGTGGTTTATGTATTGCTGCTGTCCACCAAAGGGGATTACTTTACATTGGTGCAGGCTGGATATACAGATCAGGTATTGCTGTGTCCGTATAGCTACAGTGGATATGAAGGGTATACACCCCTGATACACTGCCTGCTATTTGTGCAATTGGAACATGACACCACAATAACTCATTTCATAACAACTCCCACCAGTAGTGTGACCTATAGCCTGTACAATTCAATTGAAAACATAATCTGGTCTGTGAAAACATGGAAATAATACTCAGTACAATAAGCCAGTTGAATGAGTGTGCATATCCTTAAACTTGTGTATGCACCTCTTGAGATGGTTAAAGCATTCATCTTTCTTGGTCTGGACTCTAACATCATGGCACATTTTCACTTGGCAGTAGTTGCTCACATTCCTAGTAACACCTTTGATTGTATTGCGATGGAACTGGACAGATTAGGGGTCACATTAAAGATGAGAAACATTATGAAATGATCTTCTGTGGTCTGATTGTCATACAGCACACAAACCTGGAATTGCAACAGGAATGTGTGCACTTGTGATATCCACTGTATATAGGTGTTGATATAGTTGGTAGTGGTAAGCATGGACAGAGGGTCATTACACAGGTAGACACATCTCCGATTAATACCTGATAATCATGCCTACTCCAGTACCCACATCAATATCAGGGCAATGCAACCACAAGTAGCTGTACACATATATGTCTGTTGTATGCACTCACACTGATATAACACACATGTGCAACATGCACAAACTATTTACCTAACTGCCTGAAACACGTGATTAATTTTGTGTCTTCTAGCTGAACGTATGCATACATACATGTACTCAGGGGATACCTGGTATACATTTCTGTTGAATGTAGGTATCCCACACTGTATTTACATTCTTGCTGCTCAAGCATACTTCTCAACCTGTTATGGTAGTATGTCTAGACAATGGCACACGTAAATGGGTGTGAAAAGGGACATCAGCATTGATACTGTTTTAATATAGCTGCACCATACATTAGTACATTGATTGCACAGTAGGGGTTGACATAGGTTCATAGGTAGGTACTAGGCTATTAGCCCTATGGCCTATATAAGCCTAGCCAAAAATGTACCCTGGCATTCGCCACCCAAGATAATTATTTTCCTGTGACATCACTGTGATAACCCGGAAGATGTCCAACAGTCATAAGTAGGCTATTATGTTACAATGCCGTTGTTCACAGACCTGCCAATGATTTGGCTGACATAACACAGGTATATGTGTATGTGCCTGCAGATATCAATGTGCTTATTGTCCAGCAGAACACTATACAGTTGAATGTTATTAAGTTAATATATCACATGCAGTTCAATACACGTCTGCAGCAGTACTCTACTAGGCACATGCCATCTATAGGTGTCTTAGCTTTACAAGACAAATATGTGTCATACTCATAATCACAGGTAAAATGGATATGGAAAACATCCCATTAACTGTTCTAGCAATAACACAGTCACAACTGTTTGACAGACACCCCTGTGGCTGTCATATATGAGCTGTCCTTTCCAAGATGAGTCAGGCTCCTGACCTGTGTTCCCACTCCACAACCTCTCAGAGCATCACATCTGGACAATGCCTAAAATGATGGAGGGATAAATGGGGACATACTTTAAATATAGCTGTTACAAACAAGAAGTTCATAGAATGATAGATTTAGCATTACAGTGATTATTCTTAAGGATATGAAGTCTTAGACTCAAGTGTCTGCCAATACCCAATGACTTCAATCCTCAGCTATTTCCCAGTAAAGTACAGATCTCAGGAGGAACAGACAAAAATACATGATGGTAAAATGTGGACATTCTGTGAGGATCTGTACAGTTGAGAGGTATGTCTGTGATATCTCCTACTGCAGAGAGGGCCAGATGCTATGGCCATAGCAGCTGTTTAGCAGGACATTAGTACATGTCTTGTTGGGACATATATTCCTCCAAATCATATATCCCATTATTACAGATCAAGTACTGCATTCAATAACTTGCTTACATGTTTCACTTACCTTTTTTCTTTCTTCTCTTTTCTACTTTATGTCTCAGTTTTTATATTTCTCTCTCTCTCCCTGTGCACTGCAGGGATAGAGCTGGTTTGAATAGGTGAGATCATGGCTTTTGCAGGTGGTGTTCATGACCAGGTGTGGACCTCTGCATCTATTGGGGGTTCCCTACTTGCTAATTGTATGCAGAGCAGCTGTGTAGTTCTTCCAATAGCCAATGTCATGGCAACACACTCCTATAAATGACTACTTCATATGGGCATTGGCCCTTTCCCTTACTTGTGAGGAAGACATCCTAGAGTTGTGTGTGCTACTACCTCTTACAACAAAACTTGTGGAGATGAGTCGACTAAATGGTGGGGAAGGTTCAAGACTTAGGAGCAGAATGTGAGTATTGCTGTTATATGTTTGGAATACTGCTAGTTTAACAGGGGTTGTCTGCACATGTTACTTCTGCATGGGTTTCAGTATGACAAAGTTCTGTCTCTGCATAGCTCTCAGCTGTAGGGCCATCCATATAATAACCACAGGTTCGCCTGTTATGTATGGGCTGTTCCTCAGACAGATGTTGTCCTTGGCAAATCAGTAGCATACTTTGGTGATTGCATTACGTTGATGGTAACATCTATTTGTTTTTCTGACTTTATACCCCTCAGAAAAGATATGTTACAACAAGCCCTGTAACACCAGCAACTTTCTCAGTGTATAATTAGAAGTTATGTACCTACCATAACGTTCCATGTTAGTTGTCTTCTCTCGCCTTCTTTCTTGCTGGATGGGTTCAGAGCCGATCCTCGGCTCCGACTCGGCACTTGCTTAGCTTGAGAACTCCTTTTACCAGCTCGAGGCAACCCTATATCCCATGATGCAAGGTGAGACTACCTCAGATCTCGTTTGGTAGATAAATAACCCTGCCAATAATACTAATCCCAAAGGAAGAACAAAACTAGCCTAGAAGAACTAGGCAAAAAGTTCTTAAGATAGACTCTCTAAAGAACTAAGGAGAGTGAATCTGATAAAGAGAAACTATTCAAGATCTGTCCAGGCCAGGGGGAAGGAGGGAGGGATGCAAGAAAGAAGGCGAGAGAAGACAACTAACATGGAACGTTATGGTAGGTACATAACTTCTAAATGTTAAGTTGTCAATCTCACCTTCATTCTTGCTGGATGGGACCACGTCCCTAGCACCTGTATCCCGGGTGGCTCAATGGAACAGACTCTTGAGTACTGTGGAACCAAAACTGGCTCTGTCCCTGGAGGCCAAATCTAATTTGTAATGAGAGACAAAGGTATGAGGAGTGGCCCAAGTAGCTGCTGCACAAATGGTATCAATGGGTAGCCTATCCTGAAAAGCTGTAGAAGTGGATAGGCTCCTGGTTGAGTGTGCCTTCGGTTTTGAGGGTAGTTGCTTGCCTCTAAGTGAATACACGTAAGAAATGGTGGAAGATAACCATCTGGATAAGGTCACTTTTGATACTGGGAGACCTTTCCTGTTTTCTGCATAGGAGACAAATAATTGATCTGATTTCCTGAATTGTTTAGTTCTATGCAAATAATACCTGAGCTGACAATAGACATCCAAAAAATGAAGCTTTTGTTCAGCTCTGTTCGAATAATTTGGGAAAAAAACTGGTAGATCGATGGATTGGTTAATATTAGTTTGAGAAACAACTTTGGGAAGAAAGGATGGATTTGTTCTCAAGGATACCCTGTCCTTGTGAAAAACCAAGTAAGGGGAATGGATGCAGAGAGCTTGAATCTCAGATACCCTCCTTGCTGAAGTGACAGCCAGTAAGAATATAGTTTTCCAGATCAATAACTTCAAGGAGCATGAAGCAGACGGTTCGAAGGGGGGTAAAATCAAGGATGCTAACATCAAATTCAGATCCCATTGTGGAGGAGGATGTTTTATTGGAGGCTTTAGGAGAAAAACTCCTCTCAGAAAGGCTTTGCATAGACTATGTGACATAATGTTATGATCTTGCAATCCAACATGATATTTGGAAATAGCCGCCAGTTGAACTTTGACTGTTGATGAAGAAGATCCTGACTGAAAAACTTCAGCCAGAAAATGTAAAACAGAATGCACAGGTGCAGTAAAGGGATCAATGCGCCTGGAGTTTGTACAAAGGGGAAAACGTCGCCACTTGCTAGCATAAACCGTTCTGGTGGACGACTTCAAAGAAGCTATTAAGATATCTCTGACAGGATCAGAGATCATAGAAAGCCTGGCTAGGGAAGGAAGTGGAGCAACCAAGCAGTGAGGTTGAGAGAATGAATGGCCCGGTGCTGTTGACCTGATTGGTGGATCAAAAGATCCGGAACTGGGTCCAGATGCCAAGGCTGCACCAGGAGGTGACGATGCAGGGTCGGAAACCAAATTTGTCGAGGCCAGTAAGGGGCAATGAGAATCAACTTGGCTCTCAAAATGGTAGCTTTCTGAATGACCTGTGGAATTAAGGGGAAAGGAGGAAAGGCGTACAGAAGTCCCCGGGGCCAATCCTGGGTTAGAGAGTCTCTCAGGGGTTGGCCTGGTAGGGGAAAGAGGGTGAAGAAGTCCGGGCATTTGTTGTTTTGGGGTGTAGCAAAAAGGTCGCAACAAGGGGTGCCCCACCTCAGAAATATCTCGTCCACTATCGATTGATTGAGAGACCACTCGTGAGGCATGAGAATGGCTCTGCTCAGTCTGTCTGCTAAGAGGTTGGACCTGCCGGGGATGTGCGTTGCTATCAGAAACCGATGAGAGGAGATTGCCCATTGCCAAAGTCTGAGAGCTTCTCGACACAAAGGATAGGACCTGGTCCCGCCCTGCTTGTTGATGTACCAGACTACAGACATGTTGTCCGTTTGAACTGCAATAGTCCCCGCAGGAAGAAAGTCGTTGAGGGCTTGCAACGTTAAAAGCACCGCTCTCATCTCCAGGACATTTATGTGCAGATGGTATTCGATGGGTTGCCAAGTCCCGTGGACCATCCTGCCCTGATAATGCACCCCCACCCGATCAGAGAGGCATCCGTAGTGACTGTGGCAACCGGAGGAAGGGGAACAAATGGTCGGCCCTGATGAAGTAGAGGGGAAGATATTCACCAGGTTAGATGAGTCCTGCACGATTGTGAAACCAAGATTTCGTGCCTTATGGGAAGGTTCTGGAACGACCACTGAGTGAATAACATCCACTGCAGAAGACACATGTGGAAGCGAGCTAATGGTAGAAGTACAATGGCCGCAGCCATAAGACCTAGAACCTTCAGAACCAATCTGGCTTTGACTTTGCTGCTCTGCAATAAAATCCGAACGTATTTTTGGATGTCCAGAATTCTCTGATCTGTTAGTCTGGCTAACATACTGACGGTGTTTAATTCTGCACCTATAAAGGTGATAGATTGGCAAGGCAGCAGAGAAGATTTTTCAAAATTCACCGATATTCCCAACCTTTTGCAAAGCTGCAGAGTGTAGTCTTTGCTTTGAAGAAGCTGATGCTTGGTGGTGGCAGAGAGGAGCCAGTCATGTAAATAAGGAAACACCTGGAATCCTTGACGTCTCAGATGAGCTGTGACCACTGCCATGCATTTGGTAAACACTCTGGGGGCTGAAGTGAGGCCAAAGGGCAGGGCTCTGAATTGATAATGACTGGTCCCTAGCCGAAAGCGGAGAAACCTCCTGGAGCGCCTGTGTATCTTTATGTGATAGTACGCGTCCTGAAGGTCTATCGAGCACATCCAGTTGTCCTTGCCCAGAAAGGGCAGAATGGACTGAAGCGTGACCATCCGGAATCTTGCCTTCTTGACAAATCTGTTTAGATTGCTCAGGTCTAAAATAGGTCTCCAATCTCCCGTCCTTTTGGGGACCAAAAGAATCTCAGTAGACGCCAGATCCTACTTGGTCTGCTGGAACAGTCTGGACGGCTCTTTTTTCTAGGAGCTTTGAAACCTCCTGTTTTGCCAAATCCCTTTGACCGGGTGAGATGTCTGGAAGGGATTGGTGAGGTACGGGATACCTTTCAAGGGATTTTGTAACCCTCGGATATGATCGACTGTACCCACATATCTTGTGAAAGGGAACGCCAGGCTACTGGGTACAGCGATATCCTTCCCCCGACTGCCTCCAAGGGTGGACAGTCGGGCAACATCTCAGGGATGCTGAAAGGGCTTATCAGGAAGAGACTCCCTGTTGCCCTGATTCTGGGGACCCCCCCTGCCTCTAGGGCGGCGTCTATTATTGTTACCCCCTCTGCCTCTGGGGGTAAACTGACCACGTGTGTCCGGCGCTGCTCCTTGGGCTTTACGGAACCACATCTTTCCTCCTTTCTGACCCTTGGGATAGGGTCTAGAAGTGGTGGAAAAATGGACTCCTATGTCAGAAAGAGTTTTGCCGTCTTGCTCACACCTGGTCAAGGTTTTCTTCACCTGATGTCCGAACAAAGCCGAACCATCAAAGGGGGTATTGGTGAAGGACGCCTTAAAGGGGTCCGCGAAATTACAAAGCCGCATCCAGGCTTGACGTCTAAGAGCCACTCCTGTTCCTGCGGCTCTGCTCGCTCCATCGGCTGCATAGGATATGAGCCGCATGGAGGAGTTGGTTAAAGAATTTAGGATTGCTAGCTGTGAGGCAATCTTGTCTTGAGCCCCAGCAGCCGAAGGATCCTGAACCACTTCACCTAGTTCCTTGAGAATATCTCTTTGAAGTCTGGAGAAATGACAAAGATAGTTCAGCGAACGCATAGCAAAGGTCGCTGAAGAAAACATCCGCTTACCATATCTATCCATGGTCCTAGAATCTTTGTTAGGAGGATGGACAGGCACGGAAGGATCCGCAAGTTCCTTCTTGGTGGCCGCCACCACCATAGCATCCACAGAGACGCCCTTAGAAAGAAACTGCTTGTCTGAAGGGGCCGTAATAAATTTGGATGGCCTCCTGGGGACAGGTTCCACAGAATCTGGGGATGCCCACGCCTTCCGAGCCACTACCTGCATAAGTGGGTCGAAAGGCGGAGACACCCAGGAGGTGGAGGGTTGGGATCCAAAAGCCTCCAGGTATACCGACTCATCCTCGGAGGGGGTCAATGGAAGGCCAGTTCCCCCTCTGTTTGAGGAGTTCAAGGATGTCTGAAAAGGAGACATCCTCAGAGGGGGACCGTGGGGAACCCTCCGACTCATCTAAGTCAGTATCAGATGTTGTAGACTCAGGGGAGTCTGTGTGTTTCCTCTTACACATCCTCTTCCGCGGGGGTTCCCCTGCGGGATCAGGAGAAACCTTGGAAGAGGAAGTTATTCCCAATGGGGAAACCTGGGGCGATGGATCCCTGGGCCTGAGAGCAAGAGGCTGGCAAGAGACATCAACAGGCACCGAAGAGGGAGGAGCTAAAGGGATGGACCATTGACCTGGCTCGGGTGCCAGGACACTCCTCATCACCTCAAAGGCTCCTCTCCCAGGGAGACCAGAATATTCCCATTCCGAAGAAACAGGAATTCCCGGCTCCACTGAGAGAGAAGGCTCGGAGGCCGATGTCGGTGCCGAGCTTACCAAAGCCGAAGCCCCGAGAGGGAGAGCGGGGTCGGACAAGGGTCCGATGCCACTAGCCCCCTCGGAGCCGACAAGGGAAACTCGATGACCGGATCCCTCCAAGGAAGGTCTCATGGAGGAGATCAGAGCCGAAGACGATGGAGCCTAAAGGGGATGTTTCGGCTCCGGCGCCGACACGGTCGCTGTCCCGAGAAGCTCCTGCTCCGAACTCTGGAGGAGAGTCGGAGGAGGAAGTTCAAGGGGAAGAGCAATAGCCGAAGTCTGCTGAGACAGGCTATGGAGCATTTGGGATAGTGCCTGTGACTTCAACAGCCTGCTTACCACCCTCTCTAAATCGTGGTCAGACAGCCTGGAAGATCTCGAAGATCGGCTCTGATGACTCCGTTCTGACAAAAGAGGAGACCTCGGAGCCGAGTGGATCGACTCCAAAGAAGGGGACCGAGATCTCTTCTTGGAAGAAGCCATCGGAGCCGACGTCCTCTGGGTTCCAGATGGAGCTGAAGGCTTTTCGGCTCCAATACTGGATAACACGTCGGCGCCAGCCGGAACCAACAAGGCAACTGTAGACTGAGTGTCGGAGCCGGTAGGAACCGACACTACCACATCAGAGGAAGAAAGATCAGCTCCAGCCAGAGCCGATCTCGACTCCGAAGGAGTCGGAGCCACCGGGGAAGGCTTAACCGCTGTAGCCTGAACCTTAGGTGGCTTTGAAGGTTTACTCGACCCAGTCTTAGTGGGTGAACCTTCTGGCTTTAATAAGCCACGGAGGATTAACTTGTTCCTCCTCTCCTGCAGGACTCTCTGGCTAAAAGAATGACATATAGCACAGGAGTCCTGCAGGTGTAAAGGCCCCAGGCAGTAAACACAAGAAGTGTGACCGTCTGTCAGAGACATCTTCTGACAGCACGAGTCACACTTCTTGAAGCCTGAGACCTTTCCTTCCCTAGACATAGTCTAAGCAAAAACACACACACACACTGAACAGTCACACTATTAATCCCAAAAACACACACACAGATAGGGATTAAGAAAGAGAGGCCTAGGCCTAACTGAAAAATTATTAACTTTACAAATTAACTTGAAAGTTTAATTAATGGGGAAATAGGGTGGGCTGTAGAAAAACTACACACTATCTGATTATAAAGAAGAAAGGGAGAAAAACCCTGACTAAAATGTTTGAAAATTCAAACTCACCTAAGCTGGCAAAAAAGAGACCTCTTCGCAAAGCGACAAACGAGATCTGAGGTAGTCTCGCCTTGCATCATGGGATATAGGGTTGCCTCGAGCTGGTAAAAGGAGTTCTCAAGCTAAGCAAGTGCCGAGTCGGAGCCGAGGATCGGCTCTGAACCCATCCAGCAAGAATGAAGGCGAGATTGACAACTTAACATCAGCAATATTTCATATATGGCCATTTATTTGGGCTTCTGTTCACCAATTATGTCAGGCTTTGTCCAGATGTCATACAATAGTAGGTGTTTTAATATACTGGCCTATCATTATTTAGTGCTGTAATTCCTGCTGAGGGGAATGGCTGGGAAACATTTTGAAGTCCGTACATTCAAGAGGTAGGTGTATAGAGAATGCTCTTAGATGACCTTGTAACATATTTTATGTGGGGGACAGTAACACATGTTTTAAAACAAGGTTGTTAGAACATGTCAGATATATTACTGATAAGAAATACGTCAGTTCTATAGCTGTACATTTGAATAAATCACACCATGGGTCAGTAGTGGGACTCAAGGTACTGTTTCTGGAAACATCTCTTCCTCAGTGTGAGGAAGCATTCATAAAAGGACAATAGTTATGTACAGACTTTAATGTATTTTTAACTGTGATACTTTGCCACATAGGGGGTTAAATGACAAGTGTAATTGGAGGCTGTGTATTCAAATATGTAATTAGGTTTTATTTACTTCATGTGATTAAGACATGTATTTTTGGTGATGTTTACTCCTTGAATGCTTTGGCCAAGACATCAGAGTATAATAAACATGCATGAATTACTAGCTGGTTGTGTTTTTCTTTGCTATGTTCAGACATTTTATTTGTTTTGCTAAGAGATTGTTGTATGTCTGGCCATTGTGTATTCCGTATTATGATTTTGTAGCAGTGTACTGTTCACTCATTTATTTGAAATGTGGGGGAGGCAGATGTGAGTGTCATGGCTGCTTTTGTATCCAACTGTGCATGCATCCCCAGTTATGGGTGGTCTGCCAGCAACATATGTCTGTATGGGCATTTTGGGACATGTATGTATATATATATATATATATGTGTGTGTGTGTGTGTGTGTGTGTGTGTATATATATATATATATATATATATATATATATATATATATATATATATGTGTGTGTGTGTGTGTGTATGTATATATATATATATATATATATATATATGTGTGTGTGTGTGTGTGTGTGTGTGTGTGTGTGTGTGTGTGTGTGTGTATGTATATATATATATATATATATATATATATATATATATATATGTACACCAAGTATTTATTGGTAATATATCTGTATATTTTTGTACACATGTATGGATCTCCTTACATATCTCACTTTCTCTCTATGTATGTTTCTATTCAGATATATATATTTATTGATACCAATCCTTCTTATTTGCACACTTGTCTCTTTCCAATTGTAAACAGGTTGTAAAGAAGGGTATGTTTGAGAAAACATCCTGAAACAATACATCTGAGGTGGCTTACTGGTAAATTGTGTAAGCTATTGTGTGCAAGGTCCTGGTTTCAAGACCTACAATGTCTGTTTATTTTGTTGCTAGGCAGAAAAAGGACTGTTGGATACAGAGTAGTTAAGGCAGTTTTGAGCAGCTTTGAGCAGGTTTGCCGGGTTTGCCTGATGATAAATGGTGTTAACATATGGTTAAACAAATAAGTGCTTACACCATGTAGGCTTCACTTACCAGTGCACACATTTGCTTAGCATTTACGTTTAAGCGATGGTTACACTTGCTAAGCATAACTAAGCCTTGATAACCAGTGATCACATTCCAGTCTGTTAAAATAGGGTAATGACATATTTAAAAAGTGTACTTAATTCCCTGTACATAATATGCTTCTATGTGCTGTCATTACAGTAGCAAGGGGTGTGAGTATACTGTATGGGGCACCTGGAAATACATGGGTAGTACCACAATCTTTTCCCTTTGGATTTCTTTCATATATGGGTAGTATCCCAAGTTATATGCAGTCACACTTGCATGTTGCACCTGATACAGTGCACTGGTTGACAGAAATAGTTTAACACATATGGTATCATTATGTTAGTAGTTTTAACAGTGCTTTTTTGAGTAAGAGTAGACTGCAGATTGTAGTATTGGATCCATACACCCCTGCATGCAAAGTTGGACTGTGAGTACTGTCTATCTTGTTCTAGGTGTTTGAGTTGTATATTTGTATGTGTCTCCTATTAGATGTTGATCTGATATGTTGATATTAATTGTAGACTACTGTGTTCTTTGGACATGTCATTGAGGACTGCTATCATGTAGTAATGGCATACCTTTCAGTTTCAGATGTGTTTCTTTCAGTACATACATCCATAACCTGTCGGCTAACTACTTTCTATCTGTTCTCTATACAGATGTGCAGATGTCAGGTATTGCTATGGCCATACCACTATGTAGGTGCCCACATTGTATTGTGCTGTGGGCCTGGACACTGCTGCTAGTTCCAATGCTGTTGGACATGTTCCACTTAAAGAACTCCCAATCCCGCTGAGCTACACACTTTAGGGACCTAAACCTTGTCACCACAATAAACAGAACATTCCGGAGGGATATATTCCTGTCCCAGAGACTTCCCATACACTGGAATAAACTACCTATCTATATCAAACAAAACTCCTCATTAGCACTCTTCAAGAAAGATCTTGATGATTGGATGGGGAATAGGAAATTCACCCTGGGGATCACTTCTGTGGCTCTGCTCAACAGTGGCACAGGAAAATAATTTTCTTGGGTGGCAACAGCCAGGGTACCTTTTTGACTGGGCTTGTATAGGCCCTAGGGCTGATAGCCTAGTACCTACCTATGAACATATGAGCCTATATAGGACATTCCTTAATGTGGTCCTTCCCCATTTCCTTGTCTGTGTGAGGGATATTACAGAGGTGGAATCCTACAGATTCATATACAGTGACTGGCAATATGTCACAGGACAGGACATGTGGAGACAGCCAACCAACATGGGGAACATATCCCCAGATTTGTGAATAGATTCTATGTCATCAGTGCTGTTATACACATGGTGGATTGATAGACTGACAGGGTTTGTGTGAACATGCATTTAGTGTGTAACGCACAACTCACAATGATATGTCTTTGACATACCTCTCCACTGGCACAGTCTCCACACACTGGACACAAGTCTGCCTTTCATGTTTTGTGTGTTCACCAGACAGATGGTGTCCTTAGTAAACAAGTTGTGGACTCTGGGTAATGCAGTCAGTAAATACTCACATCTATTGGTATTACCAATGTCATATTACTCATAAAGGATGTTACAACAAACCCAGTGACATCTGCAACTGTCTCAATGTATGGCAGCAGTATGTCCAATCTACCCCTGTGCTTTTGCCTCTGTTCCCACCTAGTGATATAGGGGTTGATGCTGAGCTTAGTGAGTTGGGAATGCTATCACAGGCTTTGGCCAGATCAGTGTAGGCTGTATGTGTCACCTTGCCTTCATCCAGAGCTCAGTTGACTGATGCAAGAGGTTGACCAGGTTGAATGATCAGGTATGACCTACCGTTCACAAAGGTAAACTGTGTGGGATCCTGAGTCGGCAGATTCCCATATCCCTGTTTATTAGGTGCATGATGATGCATTCCGTAGCTTAGGATAACAGACCTGTCAGGCAGTTGGGGCGGTATTTCCCAGGGTCTGTAGTTATACCTCATTTGTGGGGAGGGGTGACAGTAGCAGTGCCCAATTCAGTAGGGGCAAAGCCTGAGATGAGGCTGTGCTTGAACAGGGCACACAGGTAAGGTGCCAGGTTACTCTGTAGTTCATGCAGAATACAGCCAGGAATATTCTCAGGTCCCATAGAGGATGTATTCTTGGCCTTGGACAGTGGTGTTGTAAATTGTGCTGCAGTAATACTGGTTGCTTGGTGGTGTACTGGTATTGTGATTTGTGCTTTGGAGAGGGGAGTGAGGGGTACAGTTTGCACTCAAGATTCCAGCCTGTAATAATATTGGCATTATTCGTTGGCTCAGTCTGGGTGGTACCATTGTCTAGAAGCTCAGAAAAATTCTTGATATTGCCATGGAGATTCTTTACTTTACTGTATGAGGCCTTATGGTTATCTTTATTATGTGCTCCAAGTCTGTTCTCACAGCTAACTTTGTAGTATTTGATGAGGGATCTCAACTATTCATTGAGGCTGATAAGGGTTTATTTCCTGTTTTGGGACTTCACCTTATTCCACAGTGGTTCCCTCCTTCTTTTGTACAGTTTCTTTATGGCAAGGGACCACCAGATCAGCTTCCTTTTTTTTGCAGGTGAGGGTCCTGGTTGTATTGGGTAAGGCGGTATCCATGCATTTGTGTACGTGTTCATAGTGCATTGTTGTTTGATTCAGCTGTCATGCAAGTAGTCTCCATTTGCATGGCTGATGTGAGGTTAGCCACCTCTGCTTTTATGAGGCCATAGTTATTATTATTTATTTATCTATTTATTTTACTTTTGTTGACCAGGATAGTCCAACTGGATACATGTCCATTTTCAAAGGTGACCCGGGGGAAAAAAGCTCCAAGAAAATAATTCACATTGAACATTCAGTAAATGCTAGTTTCAAGCAGATTACATTCATAAGAAATACCAGCATTTAACACATATAGTACTAACTTATTATAAAACACTTTACAAAACATAACATTATTTTCAAAGTTAAACATACATAACATTACATTCAGGTTTAAGACACACCGAGCAGCAGTTATACAATTGACTCTTCCTGAAATGGAGTGGTAGAAAAAAGTTAGAAGTAGTTTGAAGGTAAGGCACCTAAGAAATAGAGAGGTCACTAGTCGGGGATAGTGCAAGAACATAACCAATGAGTTTTAAAGTATTTCTTGAGTTTGTTTTTGAAATGAGTTAGTGAGGGTTCTAAGGTCAAGTCAGCTGGGAGCTTGTTCCATATTTTTCCGACAGAGATGGCAAACAGAGAGTCCCCAGCTTAGTAGTTGGATTTGTATGTTTGAACTAGGAGTCTAGTGGATGATTGCAGTGGCTGGGTGCTGGTGTAGGGGCTGATAATATTTTTTAGTTCAGGTGTATTTTCTGGTTGGTAAAGGACTTTATGTGCCACTATTAGCTGGTTGAACTGCATTAGGCTTAGCAGTTCAAGCCATCCTAGGCGACTTAGGTTGTGACAGTTGTGTGTCCGGTAGGCTGTGCCAGTATCAAATCTGGCAATGTGGTTATAGCAGGATTATAGTTTATTAATATCTGTTTTGTTTAAGTTGGAGAATAGAGGTGAGGTGTAGAGAAGAGTTGATAGCAGATGGGAATGGGCAATTGCAGTTCTAGCAAGTGAGGTAAGGAAAGGTTTGATTCTGTAAAGAGAGCCAAGTTTTTTATTAATGGTTTTGATAGTTTGATTGATATGATCAAACTTAAGGTTATCAACTATGACACCCAGTAGTTTAGTTTTGGCTTCTGGGGAGATGATAGTGCCATTGTTAGCAGTTATGTTGAAGGACGGCAGGGAGGTCCTGCATGTGGGGAAGAAGAGGAGCAACTTAGTTTTGTTGGAGTTTAGTATTAGATGTTGATTGGAGAGTCATCTTTCCACTGTATTGGGGTATTTTGGGTTAATATGAATAAAGTAGCTGGCGAGGTGTCAGAACAAATCAAGGTGGAGTCATCCACATATTGAATGCAGGTAGCACCTGAGATGACTGAATGAAGGTCATTGGTAAAGATGGAGAAAAGAAGGGGTCTTAGTATCGAGCCCCGGGGGACTCCTAATGTGATGGGTAGGCGAGATGATAGCTTGTCCTGCCATAGGTCAGCCTGTTGCCTGCCCTGCAGGTAGGATTAAAACCATTGAAGTGCATGGTTGTTTTAGAAGAAGGCCTTCAAGGTATTTATATGCATTTTGTGGTCAACCATGTCAAAAGCCTTGGAAAGATCTAGAAAGAGTGCTGAGGATAGTTTGTTATTATTGCAGTTGTGGTTAATGATGTTAGAGAAAGAGTGGAGGGCAGAAGTAGTACTGTGGTGGGGCTTAAAGCCATGCTGAAAGTTGGACAAAAGCTTGTTCTGTGTGAGGTAGTGCATGAGCTGTATGTGTACACACTTCTCCATAATTTTAGCTAGAGGTGACAGAATAGCTATGGGTCTAAATATTGACAGTTCAGTGGAACTTCCTCCTTTATGAAGCAGTATGACATGGGAGATTTTCCATATAATGGATACAGTAGCTTCAGATATAGCTCTGCTGATCAAGATTGAGATGGGGTATGCTATGATGTCAGCAGCCTTTTGCAGATAGTCTGCTGGGAGGAGGTCGGCAACCATGGTGGTGGGTCTTAGTTTCTTAAGTAGGGCATGAATAAGTTGAGTAGGAACAGGTTGGAAGGTAAAGTATGTTTGGGTACTGGGTGTGGCTACATTAGAATTACAGCCATTGGGAGAGAGTTGGCTGGCTAGAGACCGGATAGTCTCAGTGAAGAAGCTGTTGAAGTTATTAGCAATGTCTACTGGGGATTTTTGTTGGGAAGCTGAGGGGGATGGAGTGGCAGTTTGGCCTGTGTGGAGCAGTTTGTTTATTCCTGCTCATAACTTTTGCGGTTTGTTTTGTTTTTTTGCAGTAGATGGTAGTAGTGGTACATTTTGTCTAAGGTTATGGATTTTTTTGGTGTCATTCCTTAGCTGTCTGAATCCTAGTTGATCAAGTGGGGCTTTTGTTTTTCGGTAGGTGGCCCATGCTTTGCTTCTGAGAGAAATTTTGGTTTTGGTATCTTTAGAAAGCCATGGTGCAATATTAACTTTGGCTCTAATAGAGCAGCTGGGAGCATGGGAGTTAAGAATACCAAGCAGTTTGGTGTTAAAGTATGCTACTGCTTCATCTAGGGGGAGACTGTTTAGTACTGACCAGTTGCATGCCTTAAGTTCATTTTGAAACATGGTGAGAATAAAATTCTTGTTGTTTCTTAATGTTCTATAGGTGGGTTGGTAGGAGCAGTCTACTTTGAGCTTGATTACATAGGTGAGACAGTGGTCACTTAGGTCATCAGTCTAAGTGCCTGATTTATATGATTGAAGATGGGTATTGACAAGTATCCAGACTAGGGAACTTTCCTTGTTATTGAGTTTTCCTGTCCTGGTGGGGGAGGTTATGATTTTAGTAAATCCATAGAGGTTTATGTGGGTTGTGGGGATTTCACAAGAGCAAGTGTTCCAGTCAATGTTGAAATCCCCAAGAACAATTGTTTCGTGGGGGTAGTTATTGGATAACAAATATAAGAAGTCGTGTAAGGTTTCTGTGTTCCTCCCTGGGGGAATGTAGACACAGACAATGTTTACATTTTTGTTTTTGCTAATTTGTAGTTTTGAGATAAGATTTCAGCATTATTGAACTGGGGTGGTTGTTGGGTGTCTATGCTGATAGATAGGGTAGACTTGTAAAGTATGGCTACCCTACCACCCTTTCTGGTGGTACGGTCTAGTTGAAACATATTACACCCTGGTGGCAGAATCTCATGGTCCTTGGTGGCAGGATTTAGCCATGTTTCTGTTAGGCATAATATATCTGGGGAATGAACAGCTAAGAGGGCATGCAGTGTTGTCATTTATGCTCCTAATGTTAAGTTAATTAAGTTAGCTTTGGAAATGCTTTTCATTGTGGTTACTTGTGCAGTGGGGGTAGGATGGCTGTGGATTTCCAAAGGTGATTACTTTGTGTTCAGATATAACAAGTGAGATGTTGACTATTGGTGTACAGCAACAGTCATCCATGTTAGGAAGGACCAGGTCAATGTGATGAGCATGTGCATCGGTACATGAGTAGCTTTCCCACTAAATGGTGGGGTAGTTAAAGTCAACCAGTATGATAGTGTTAGGTTGGACACTAATATTCTCCAGGGTGTTTATGGACATGGAGTTTGAGTCTTGGGAAATGTATGGGGACCTGTCGCAGGTTACAACCTGTACCACTGTCTTACCCAATATCAGCTACACCTGCAGGATCTGTAATGCATAATGTTGGCCTATGACTCGGGAGGTGTGTGCATCTTTTATTAATATGAAAATACCACCACCTTTGGAGCTTCAGTCCATGTACTGCAGCCAAAAGTTATGGAATTAATTATAGGCTGGTACTGCAGGGGTGCTTCCTGCTGCCTTTATACAGGTCTCTGTTACAGTACAGATGTCATTTTTCCTTAGTTTAAGGAATACTTCCAGTGAGTGAGTTTCCAGATTTAGAATTCCAGTGTGCAGCAGCATGACCCTCTGATTGCATGTCTTTGTAGCTGTCATATATTTCTGTATATTTATGTATACATATATTTTTATATATGTATATATATATATATATATATATATATATATATATATATATATATATATATATATATATATATATATATATATATATATATATATATATATATATATATTTGTTAATCTTATATATATATATATATATATATATATATATATATATATATATATATGTGTATATGCATATATGTGGATGTGTGTGTATATATATATATATATATATATATATATATATATATATATATAGATATATATATATATATATATATATAAATATATATATATAGATATATATATATATGTATCATGTATATATTTGTCCACATATATGCATCTCCATACATATATACATGTAATGACTGTGCTGCATGATATCTTTGAAAAAACATCATGCATATCTACAGTTCAGATGTCTTAGTGGTAACTTGCTGTGGC
Organism: Protopterus annectens; assembly: GCF_019279795.1. Lineage (NCBI taxonomy): Eukaryota > Metazoa > Chordata > Ceratodontiformes > Protopteridae > Protopterus > Protopterus annectens. Next base: position 1,541,988,287 of record NC_056741.1, read on the forward strand.
GATGGTGTGCAGGGTCCTGGATTCAAGGCTTATAAGGGCTGATAGTTTTGTTGCTGAGCAGAACAAGGGCTGTTGGATATAGAGTGACTAATGCACATTTAAGCAGTTGTAAGCAAGTTTGCACAGTGGTAAGCTATGCTAGCTTTCAGTTAAATATGCTTACAGACATTTAGCCTGGAAAGTGCTTAATCTGTGTAGGCATTGCTTAGTGCCATGCAAACAGGCTTAATCCTGCTTACTACTGCTTAAAAGTGCTTACTCCCACTTACCCCTGTGCTGGTTTCTTTAAAAGAAAAGAAAAAAGTGGTGATAGGAAAGTGGTGAAAAAGGGGGCACACAGAAGGAACGACAATAGAGAAAGTAGCTAGGGATATGCAGAATGGGTGCAGAGAAGGTCCATAGCTGTCTATTTCTTCTACAGCAACAGCTGTGCATATATATTAAATTTGAAGTTATATTTGGACACTCAAACCCCTGAGAGTGGGGTGAGGACAACAATAATGTGTTGCGAAGCCAGTTAGTCCAGATTACATGTGTCCAGTGGACACGTGTGAAATGGACAGCTATGTATGGGGCAAAATCTTTTTTAGGAACAGATTGTCCTTTTTTTTTAAGGTGAGAGTGGGATGGTGGGGAAGGATAGTAGGTATACTGGGGAGGTAAGTTGGGTAGGAAGAAAGACAAGACAGTCAAGACAGCATACATGGGGTGATATATGATATGTGTGGGGTAAACACTTTTAACGGCAAGGGGTGTTTGGAAATCGGAGGCCATTAGCCCCCAAATGGAAACAGTGGGACTGAGGACCCCACCCATGGGCAATCACCACTGCACCTTCAAGGCCCCAAAGGTGGCTGTGCTGGGCGCTGAACAGGAGGGGCAGACTGACCCTCTGATTGCACCACACGTCCCTCAAGCTGGTGTAGCAGATCTCTAAACTCCTTTTGGAGCTCTCTATGCACCAGTCACTGGATCTGGCTTCGTTTGATGGTATCGTGTCCACTCCCACTCTTGGGGAGGATGAGCCCCATTCTGTGAAGCAGTTCTACCCGAAGGTCGTACAGGACCAGCAGATGAGGAGGTCCCTGGGTGCCACAGCCAAATGAGGTGGGAGATGTGGGTCTGCTGAGACCGACCTTCCCACACATGCTGTGGTGTTGCAGTTTTAGAACATATGTGGGTTAGTAATAGTCAACACAATCCAGGATTAGTTATAACAGCATGCATAGATATTCCCATTAACCCAAAACAACAGATTTGGAACAGTTGCATAGCATAAAGAGCACATGCATATATGGAACCACAGTGGCCATTACAATGGCATGCAAGTTACATTGATAGCAACAGGCCACCAATGATAGTATTTCAACATGGAACATTAATAGAAACACATTTCAATATTTGTTGAACAATAGGACATATGTCCCAACAGTAGGTTTGGTGTAAAACATACCCATTGATTTGTGTGTTTAGATTATTGTTGCAGATATGGTGGTGGGGGTGAGAGATGTCAATTAACAACTTGTATATCCTTGCAGTACACAGAACTTTAATGATCATTGCTCTAATCATTGCTCTACAGGTATTATTACAATACCCTATGGCCTTGGTTTGGCCAGTGGTATGCTTTTACACAGTGTATAATTCAACCATCTTATAGCTACTTTCTACTTCTCTTACCTGAAAGACCTGTGGGGGCAATGTTTGTTAACACTACCTAACTGTTTCTATACATTCCCAAAATCCTAGTTAAAATTATGCATACAGCTTACTACCTCTCCCGGGATTCGAACCATGGCTGTGTCTGCTAATAATACAACAATTTATGTCTCATCAGAGAGAGCTATTAAGAAACTGTTGTTCCTTTTTTTAGTGTTTTCTGTATAAGTCTATCCTGGTTGTACAGTCTGAGCTTGTAATTACAACATTCTCATACAGACATTCCTAGACATATTTTTTATGTAGCACAGTGTTTGAAACAGTGGTTGACACAACATTACTATTCAGATATCAGATCTTGGTGAATGCAACATGTCAGGCCATACGATACCAGAGTGAATACAACCAGTCCAGGATGTAGACCTTTATTGCCAGGCAGTTACAGTTCTCTTACTTGGAAGACCTGTGGGGGGGGATGTTTGTTAACACTACCTGACTGTTTCTACACATATTCTCAAAATCATAGTTAAAATTATGCATACAGCTTACTACCACTCCCAGGATTCATACCATGGCAGTGTCTGCTAAAAATACAACAATATGTATATCATCAGAATGAGCTATTAAAAAAAAACTGCTGTCTCTTCCTTCAGTGTTTTCTAAGTCTCTCTCTTGGGTTGTATAATCTGACCTTGTAATTATAACATTCATATACAGACATTCCTAGACATATTTTTTATGTAGCACAGTGTGGGAAACAGTGGCTAACACAACATTTCTATTCAGATATCAGATCTTGGTGAATGCAACATGTCAGGCCATACAATACCAGAGTAAACACAACTAGTCCCGGATGTAGACCTTTATTGCCAGGCAGTTACAGTTCTCTTACCGGGAAGACCTGTGGGGAATGTTTGTTAACACTACTTGACTGTTTCTACACATATTCCCAAAGTCCTAGTTAAAATTATGCATACAACTTACTACCACTTACTACCACTCCCGGGATTCAAACCATGGCTGTGTCTGCTAAAAGTACAACTTGTATATCATCAGAGTGCACTATTAAGAAACTGTTGTCTCTTTCTTTAGTGTTTTCTGTCTAAGTCTCTCTTGGTTGTACAATCTGTCCTTGTAATTGCAACATTCTTATACAGACATTCTAGACATATTTTTATCAGTGGTTAACACATTACTATTCAGATATCAGATCTTGGTGAATGCAACATTTCATGCCATACATTACCAGAGTAAACACAACCAGTCTAGGATTTAGAACATTATTGCCAGGCAATACACAAAACTTTTCGAAGATGAATTAAATCCAGCTAAAAAGTATGGAACACCAGAAATAGCGCTTTCATTCACTTTATTTAACGTGAACTTCATCAGAAAACAACTCTCCCAGACATTAAAGAAAAAAACATCACTTTTTATCGTGGTTATATAGACGACTTGTTTTTTCTTTGGCAAGGTACATTAGATGAGTTCGACATCTTTGTAAGTTATCTAAATAGTACCACCGATTTTTTAAAATTTTCATTAGGTGGTTATGGATCAAGTTTTAATTTTCTTGACCTTAACTTGCATTATTATTCTACAGTTAAACAATTTTGTAGTACAATATACAGAAAATCTACATTTACTAACCAGTACTTGCATAAAGAAAGTATACATCCATTACACATTAAAAGATGAGTAATTAAGGGACAATACATTAGGCTGAGTCGATTAACTTTGCAAGATAGTACTTTTTTATGATGAAATGAAAATTTTGAGAACTTTCTTTTTGGGTTGAGGTTATCATATTTCATGGTTAGAGTCTATTGAAAGAAAAGTTATGGTGTTGAGAAACAACAAAGCTTGTCCTATTCTGACTATTTGTTCATTGTTTTCCACAAACAACACTCCTACTGAGAATAAAGAGTTTATTAATGCCTTTGTTTTGCCTATTTCTAATGAAATGTGGCTCATTAAAAGCATTATAGTTGAAAATTGGAAGGTAGTGTTAGGTAATCAGGAATTGGCTAAAGTCATAGGTATAAGACCCAATTTCACATTCAAAAAAATTGTAAACCTTAAGAGTTTACTAGAGAAAAAAGTAGACACATGTGCCACTGTCAAACAAGTTAACATTAATACCAAGGGCACTTATGCTTGCCACCACTGTAAGCAGTGTAGATTTATAAGTAATTCTTCCTCGGTTTACTTTTCACATTTAAACATTACAGACTGGTCCAAAAAGTATTACACTTGTCACAGTGAAATGGTTGTGTATTTAGCCCAGTGCCAGTCATGCCCTAGTTATTATGTAGGGATGACTACAAGAAGTCTCAAAAAAAGAATTAGTGAACATATCTTAGCAATTAAAAAAAAGGACATGATGAATGCATTGGGCAAACATTCTACCAAGTGTAGCCTAATGGTTAAGGTATTTGCCTTGCGAACACATGGTGCAGGGTTTGAGTCTCACAAGGGATAATTGGCTAGGCTTACAATGGCTCACAAGGGCAGTTAGCCTAGTACTAACCTATGAATAACAATTTTAAAAAGTTTATTTTTTTCTGTTTTGGACAGTGTTGATAACACTGTATTTACTGGAAACAACAAACTTTTGTTGGAATGTAAGGAATCTATTTGCCAAGTATATTTAGGAGCAGATCATATTCCAGGACTGAATGATTTAGTCAATATAAAATGTTTCTTACAAACAAAATGAATTAACAATATTATTGTTATATTATATATATTTCTTTATACACATATATTTTTAATATTGATTAATATATATTATTTTGTGTCTTTTTACATTACAATTTAGAATATATATACATTTTTTATACAAATTTATACTTTTTCACTTTAATGGAATTAATTGATTATTGACATCATAGAACATGTGACTATTGTTTTATTATATAAAGTGCTTTAATGTCTGGGAGAGTTGTTTTCTGATGAAGTTCACGTTAAATAAAGTGAATGAAAGTGCTAATTCTGGTGTTCCATACTTTTTTAGCTGGATTTAATTCATCTTCGAAAAGTTTTGTGTATTGGTTCCATTGGTGAAGTTACTTCATTTTTCGTTTTGTTGTTATTATTGCCAGGCAGTTACACTTTTATTTAAATATGACCTATATGGGACTATTCCTGTCATATTGTCTGATTAATTCAATACAAACCATTTTTTATACTGCCAGGTGACATTTTACTCCTTTATATTGATTTGGTATGACTACTACAAGCAGGATTGTTACTCACCAGCCTCGCGACACAGACTTTGCAACCTACTGGCATGGGCTTCCTGGTCCACAGCCCACTCAGCTGGAGCTGTAATGAAAACAGAGAAACATTTATGCATACCTATCCATCACATATACAGGCTGGGCTTTGGTAAACAGTTATTGCTATGTATACTTGCACACTGCTGGGACATCACCCATCTGTCTTGCTTCTTGGACCCACTGTTCCAAGAGCTCCCTCTTCCTCCTTTTCAAGTCGGCATAGTGGTGCTGGACCTGCTCACCAGTCTGAGGGATACCAGTGACACTGGTGAGATCACAGGCAAGACTTTTCCAGGCTTCTGCTTTATATTGGGAGCCCTGGTACTAGTTCTTCAGCAGTCTCATGTCATTTTTTTTACCAGGAGTCCTACCATGACCTTGGACTCCTGTATGCCCCAGCACTGCACCCGAAAGCACATGCCCTCTCCAACACCTGCCATACTGCCTATAGTGGAGAGCTACAACCAGTCATGAGCTGTATTCCCACCTGCAGGGTTTAAATATGACCGATTTCACACCCTTTGCCGTAATTGGATGATTTTGAAAATGCTGAGCTAAGCTAAGCTACAGGCAAACCTGTTTAGCTAAGGTTGTCAGTGCTTAAAGGGGCAGGTTCAGCAGTGTTTACCAATGGGCAAATCCACTTAGCTGGGCTACTCATTGTTTAGTATTCATATGTACTCACTGCTTACACCTGTTCAGCATAGCTGTGCAATGCTTAGCATTGCTTAAGTTTTATTTTATTGGACTACCACCTGTATGGGATTGATTCATCATTCATTACATAATATAGATTTATTTACCTTCCCTGACATCCCCCAATGTGCTGTAATTATATTTATTCTTGTGTGACTATACTGTATGGGGCACTTGTGTTTATATGGGGGGGGTGATACCTCACATCTGGGCTTAATGCACTACTCTAGTTGAGAAAAATAAGTTATTTCCTACATAAATAAATTAAAATTGTAATGTTTACACATACAAAATGGATATGGCTTTGGTGAGACTCGAAACATGAACAACTTCATGTGAGGCATACACTCTAACTGCTACATTATTACATTTATACTTATGTTGGATGTCTATTGCTTTTTAACTTATCCTTCTGTTTCAGCTGGGCTAAGTGTAGCTAAGCAATGGGTACAACCGCGCGGCTACGCTTAAGCTTTATTGCATATGTGAAAAAAAAATATTTGTTGCGTTTTTTACTTTGTAGCTTTCAGAATATCTATGCTAATGCTGAACCTGTTATTCTATCAACTTTCCGGCTTTGTAGGGACAATTGTCCCTTATGGCTTTGTCCAGATTCCTTACTCTGACAGGTTAGGAGGTGTCCGCTCTGTGCTTCGTACCCTGATACATATTCATGCTTATGCTAAACCAATTATTCTATCCACTTTCTGGCTTTGTAGGGATGATTGTCCCTTATGGCTTTGTCCGTATTTCTTACCCTGAGGGGTTGTGGGTGTTACGAGCATTCTCGCTCAATTGGAATTGCCGTACGGCAATTCTAGTGTGCAAGGGACATGTGTATTGTGAGAGCACTGCTCTCAGACACACCCCCTGCACTCATACACAGATCCATGTCCATTTTACAGCACACCTTTATGAATATATATGGCATGCTGCCGTGCTGCATGGTAAAGGGCCCTTCCATGCAAGAATAAGCTATTCTTGCACAGAAGTTTGCTGAATCCCAGGGATTGAAGCAACATTTGTGTTATAGACAAACATCCCTTCGAAGAGTACAGTCTGAACATAAGGGTACATATCTCTGTAGATCCTGTAGTGCCTGTAAGTTTATTTGGACAGTGACTTCCTTTCTTCATCCTAGAATGTCTAATACTATTGAATTCTGTTTTTAGGCAGATTACACTACAAAGAATATAGTTTATTTGGCAAAATATATACATTGTGAAGGATTCTATGTCAGTAAGACTAATCGAACATTGAGGGACAGAATTCTAGAGCATATCAATGATATTCATAATAAAAAGTTAAGCAATGCTCTAGTGTTATAATAATATTATATAATAATTATAATTATATAATAATATGTTATAATCATGTTATGGAAAAGGAAGACCTACACTCCTTTAAGTTCTTGGTGTTCAATGTAGTAGGTTGTGGTTTACATGAGAGTGATATATGTAATGAAACTGAATATGTTGAGCTACACTGGATTCTTGATTTAAGAGCCAGTGTTTGCCCAGGTCTAAACAACTCTGTTTCTTTAAAACCAGCACTTAAGAAGAGGGGTTTACATCATTGAATGTCAGCATGTGATTTGAAATTGATTTTGTATTGGTAGTTCAATTCTATTTAAATGTATGATGGTTATGTTTGTAATATTGTATGAAGAAGCGGGTTTCCCATGAAAGCACTCACCAGTTTTATCAGTTTTTATTAAAACAAAGTTTTAACACCCATTCAGCCTTTGCTGGATATCTGTTTTTCATATTTATTTATTTTTGGGCTTTGTCCTGGTCCTCCCTGCTTTCTTGAAATTGTATTCTATAGAAAGTTCCAGAACTTCTTCCTGTGGCACATTCTCTTCAGTTCCGCCCTGTACCATCCATTGCTCTTTCATATGGGAACTCACTGGCCTATCACAACATGACATTGTCTGGTTTAGAGTTGCCACAGTTTCCTGTTCTTTCCCTTGCTGTATAGCTCCAACTGAACTTTTGTACTGGTTTCCCATGGGAGGATCCAAAGTATCTTCATATGTCAACTGATTAGATGCTTCCTGCTTCACTGGCTTCTCCTTAATTTGGGTGTCCATTGCATTATCCTGTTGTGTTGTTATCTAAGTTACATTTTCTACACTAAATCCTTCACTTTGCAGGTACTCTATAACCTCAGTTTCTATTTCTTTAACTTCTTCATTACTAATCCTCTTTTCTACTTTTCCTCTTTGTTTTCTTATTTTTTGTATTGTAAATTTTCCATATCTGGATGTCTTTTCCTGTATTTCACTTCAAATATCTTTTGTGCTGCTCATTTTGCTTTGATTCATTTTGTTTTCTCCTTTGCACAAAAATTGCACCATATTAAATCTCTTTTTCTTTCCCATGTCCATATTTCTTCTCCAGATGTCTCCTGCTCCTCTTGTTTCTTCTTACTTTGGGGACTAGTTATTCCATCATACTGTGATATGACCTGTGTTAGACTTTCTACACTGAATCCTTCACTTTGCAAATATTTCAAAACTTCAGCTTCTATTTCTTAACTTCTATTTGACTAATCTTCTGTCCTACATTTCCTCTTTGTGATCTTATGTTTTTGTATAGTGAAATTTTCCATATCTGGATGCCTTTGCCTATATTTCTCTTTGAATATCTTTGGGGCTACCTTTTTTGTGTTGGTTAATTTGGCTTTAAACTTTGCATAAATATTGCATCATATCAGATCTGTATTTCTTTTCATTTCTATATTTCTTTTTTACACACTTCAAATGTCTTAAATTGTGTTCTTTAAATTTTTGTACTCCCTAAGTTGCTTCTTTTTCCATACAGCACAAGGTTTCTTGGTCTATATAGTGTTTTTCATGGATCTGTTGTATTAATGAACACAAATTTTTATCTGAAGCTTTTGACAGTTTTTCTTGTGGAAGTATTGTTCTTTCCTCTAATTTCTCTCAATCTTTTCATGTATCATTTGTGTGGAAATTCTGGGCTTCTTGCATAATACTAACGATACATAATGTCTTTCTTATCCTCAATAGTCCACTCTATCATACAGAGTATGGCTCTTTTTTGGCCTATCAATTTTTGTGATTTTTGTGGACTACTAATTCCTTCTACAACAGGGGTCCATCCTCCCCCTGGGCATGGCCCCATTGTAGCAATGTTTTTCTGTGTCCCGGGGATTCAACCCTTTCATTTTTTCCACAAAAAAATGGATAAATGGTGCAAAAGAAAGCCAATAAACAAAAAAGCACCACCACGAACCAAGTAGGATAGCCTCGCTCCATTTAATAGACAGTAACACACATTAATGCAAACCACATGTAAGCAACGTTTTCGTCATCAACTTCTTCAATGTTTTTCAGTTCCATTATATTTGAATTTTCTAACTGTTGTACATGTATATATAAGGGTATATGCTTTGTTTTCCAGAAGGAGAACCACAACAACTGAACTGTTGCCGTTGACTCCCATTATACATTTAGAGGTCCTTTTCAGCACCCTCACCCATTACTTAAACAAGATTATATGGTCAGAGTCAGGCTTTATCCCCCTACACTGCAAGTACACAGCTTGCATTTGTTCAGTCTTACCAACTCTTTCCTTCTAGGTTAAAGGGTTATTGGAGTCCTTCTTCATTTTATACATCTTTATCTGGCAAAACTGACCTAAGAGTTAATCCACATCCAGTTCTTCCTAGACAAAGTTTCTTACCATTTCCTTGCCAGCTACAGGTCACCCTGTATAACCAACAAAGCTCTGAACTTGTACCTGGACCAACTGGATGTGCTGAATATCCAAACAAACACACCGTTCATTGGAAACTTTTACTGCTTTTCTATAGACTGTTAAGCATACACTGCCTGTAGCTCACAGACACAGTGTTTCCTGGACTTTGTCAATACAAACACCCTAGACCAGAGCCAGGGGCACAAACAAACTAGACCTGGTACTCATCAACATGGGAAAATGTTACATTTCCCTGTTTCACATTCTCATTCCTGAGGTTGGATCACAAATTTGTCTCCCTGAAAAAAAAAAAAAAAAAAAAAAAAACAACCAGAAAACCCAAACTTAGCTGGTAATTGTTAGGAATGATTCTAAAGCTAACTACATCCTGTTAAATTACAGTTTGTCAAAATCCAAGACTCCAGCAAACCCCAAGAAATCAGCTGCCTATGCAGAACTGTTCACAGAAACTCTGTACAAACATGTAATTGACTGAATTGAGGTTGCCATACCTATAAGCAGCAAACCCAGATTTAACACCAAAAAAGCCACACTGTCTGAATCCTAAACTTAACAGGGAATATAACAAATGAAAAGAAATCCTGGCCAAAATCAGAAAGAGTAACTCTCACAGAGACAAGAACCCTTTGATTCAACTAAATAAGAAACTATGAGATCTAATATGGTCCAGCAAGGCCAATTATGAGTTGAGGATAGCCTCCTAGACTAAGGACAGTCACAAAACCTTCTTCAGCTATGTCAAGAGCATTAAAGGTAGCACACAGCAGTGTGCAGAACATGGTGGTAAATGGCACAACCTTCCCTGATCGGGATGACATGGTGAGTCATCTGTCTGATAAATTTAGCTCTAATTTTATCCCCCCCCCACCCCCACACACACTAGCTCCTGTGCACTCCCTTTTAGCATTTTCCCCTCATAACTATCAACAGGAAGCAGGTCCTGGCAGTGTTTGAGGAGGACAAAATACTTACAATATCCCTGGTTGCCTTGTAAATAGCCTCAAACATGACCAATAAGGACCAGTAGAGCCACTGTTAACTGCAGCCTCGAAACAGATTACATACCAAGTGAATGAAAAGCTACAGCAATCATACCTCTCCACAAAGTTGGGGCACCAACTGACCCTGAGAACTAAAGATCCATGAGTCTGATAAGTCTAATATGCAAAGCCATGGAACAGATTATCATGGAAATGATCAGCAAGGACATTGACAAGTTACAGACACTAGACCCATCCTAGTTTGGCTTTGTCAAGGTAATGTCTTTCCTACTCAACCTGGTAAACTTCTACAAGAGGGTTATCAAGGGTATGGATGAGGAAAAATGTATACCGCCTAACTTGGCCTGGCCATGACATTTGATAATATACCCTATTCAGGTATTGCTGACAAACTCTCAGGACTAGGCATAAATCTTTGCATAACTCACTGGATTGCTGGCTGACTCACAAATATACCCCTCAAAGTCAGGACTGGTGAGACCACTTCCATTAGGAGGCCAGTTACCAGTGGAATACCCCAGGCTTCTGCATTGGGCCCGCTCCCGTTTTTCTACTTCTCAGAAGTCAAGGCTAATGTTGAAGGCTACAGATGAGTATAAATTGGGAGCTATCCTGGATTCCCCCATTACACAAACATCCTAGAAGAGGGTCTGACACAAACAAATGACTGGTTCCAGACACATGGATTAAAACTCAATGTGAAGAAATGCTTTTTAATGCCCTTAGGGAAGTCACCCAAGCAAGCTAATTACTTCATTGATAAACCCCCCCCCTAAGAGCTGACTTGGTAGTTAGGGATTTGGAAACATACACTGAGAGTAATTCAGTCTATGACCAACATGTAGCCAAGCTAGTATAAAAATCCTTCTATGTCACCTAGCTCATAAGCAAGGGTATAGCATCCATGTCCAAGGAAGTTATAGTACCTCTCTACTCAACACTTATCAGACCCATTGTCGAATACTTTTAGCATGTACATAACCAAGCACTTGCAACAGTTGGAACACCTTCAAAGGTTTCTCACCAGGATAATCCACGGTATGAATACTGTGCCCTATGCAGATCATCTTAAGGTCCTATATCTTTACTCAGTCTCCTACAGTTTACTGAGAGGTAATCTTTGCATGGCATCCTCAAATCCAGCTCTGATAGACATCTGGTATATCTGTAAAAAAAAACAGGAATACTAGATTCAATGACTTGAATTTTGTCTGTGGCATAAGTAAAACATGCTGGAAAGACCAATATGTTTCTCAAAGGTTCCCCGCACTATAGAACAGACTCCCCATGCATGTGAAGCGGAGTTCATTCCTAACACTTTTCAAGCAAAATCTTGATCACTGAATACAAAATTGTAAATTCATCCCTGGTCTGACCCCCATGTCTCTGATGGACAGAGGCTAACAGTAAATTAACTAATTTCACAGTAACATGCCCCCACTACATAACCCTTAGCTACCACCGTATTAACATACCCCCACTATATAGGTGACCAGTGTACTTGAGGATAAAACTTGGTTGGGTTACACAGCTAGACTTATAAAGACTATGGTGGTAGATATCCGTCTACAAACATATGAGCCTTTGATTCAGTTGGTGAGTTTGGTCACAACATTGAGGACGCAGTTGTATGGCCAGAGGGAAAAAACACACTAGCCACAGAATCACTACAGAATCACTAGCAGACACCTGTGTACTAATTAAGTTAAACTACTATCCCCAAAACAGATAGGTAAAAAGTTTAGAGCTTGAAAGGACCTGGTCAAACATTTTTTGAGGTACATGTTTGAAATGGTGGTAACCACTTAATCCACTACCGGACACTAGTAATGCAGAAGTCCATCACGTTAATGAATGTGTCCTCCCTTCCAATATTAGTGGGTGGTTGTCTTTAAAAGTGAACAGAGGTTTAAAAAAAAACAGGATGGCAGCAGCTGCAGTGGTCACAGATGTTAATGCTTGTGGAGGGGAGGAGTAAGGTGCGACTTTTCTCGGGTCATTCTTGGCAAAGATGTAGAAATGCTGTGCTCAACAGAGGACTTTGTTTAGAAGTCAAAAAAATACTTTGAGAATTTCCTGAATATGAAGACCATTTGAGGAAGTAGTTTCAAAAACAACCGAGAGGGCCTCAATCACTTCTTTAGAGATCACTGTGTAAGTCTTAAAATATGAGATGGCATGACTGTAGGAAAATAATACCCAGCTAGATAGGTCAGAATATTGTAAGGGTGCCATGTTTAGTGTGACTTAGCAAACTGTTTGGAAGATTGGCATGGTGCAATTTTTTAAAAAAACAGAAAGGTGGGTCTTTTCTAGTTAAAGTGGGATCAAACTTTTCAGTATCCTTGTGCAAGCTTATGACAAGGTGGTGGAAAGGCGAAAGTCTAAAACTATTGAATCACAGAATGTGTAAGGCACCTGGGCCATGTGGCTATTAATCTTTGCCAGTACTCACCCTTCCTCTTTCAAGGAGTGAACTTCTTATGCAGAAGGAGAAATGAAAATTCTACTCTGGAATGAAATATTAGATTTACTTTTTGTTGCACAGATATTGAAGGTTCACAGAAGTTTGACAATATTTCTTGTATGTATTTGGAAAACCAGGAGGTGACATATAATCCTGTACCATAGAACAGACTGTGGCAGTTACTATAACACATTGGATGGTTTAATCTTGGCTACTGAGTGGTGTTGGATTCCATTATTTTTGGAGTAAGAGATGCATCTATGTTCTTGACAGTTTCAATACATCTAAAGAGGGTAAGTTTCCAGATGAACATAAGTTTTGTTTGTCATGTGTCCAACAAAAAGTATGTCTTTTTTCCCTCATCTTCATGATTTTTTCTGACTAGGGTATGAAAACCTATCTAGTGTTTGGAGAATATCCATTTCAGGGATATGAGGATTTTATCTTTTGTTATTTCCTGATATCATTGTCATCTTGGCCTAAAGTGACCGTGACTTCTGGCACGCACTTGGTAGTTCACATACAAAGTATACAGGATGAAATCTAGACATTCAAATTGAAGATCAGAGCTAATCATCAGAATACAGTGGACTCCACTCAGCAAGTAAAAGAGAAATAGCTACCTCAACTGAAGCAGTTTCCATATCTTACAGTTTTATGGAGGTTTGGGAAATTGATATGTAGATAGTTGAAGTGAAAGCACTATTGCAGACATTTGCCAGATTGGTGAGGAAGTGAAAATTCAGCAAACTGGGAGAATCCAAGTGGAGTCAGCGTTTCTCTGAGTTGAAGAGAGTCATGTTAAGTGGTTGGCATTCTTAGTGAGGATGTCTTGTTGGCAACTCTCATATGAACACACCTCTCAACTGTCCAAAATTTTGCAGAATGTCTAGATTTTTGTCTCATATTTTTGGTCTGTTCCTCATAAAAGTTTTGATTTTCTGGCGAATCACTGGGATGATCTGCAAATTGAAGTCACTAAATAATGACATACATTTGAGTTTCAGACTTCAAATCCTTCAGAAATTGCATGCTAACAGAAATCCTAATATTCTACCAACTTTCTGAGTTTATAAAAGCATTATTTAAAATTTGTCGCTATTTTTGGGCCTTTGACCACCCACCCCCATTTTGCCAGGCTTTGTCCAGATTTATAGCACTAAGAGGATGAGAGATATGCATATGTGCAACTCTATGACATGTTTCATAGAGTATGTATCTTAGCTGCCTTGTAAAGTCTTGGGATTCCACAGATGAGCTGACTAATGTTGCAGGGATAGGAAGACATCTACTGACCTGCTCAGCTTGTTTCTTTTAAGAGTCACCAGTCAGTACATGAAATAGATGAATGAGTGGATGTTATGTATTTCATATCCATTTGTATAATCAACCTAGTCAACATTTCTTTGCTTCCTTAAAGTTCAAAACAACTGAATTGCTGGTATCTGGTATCAAAGCTGGGCTCAAAAACAACCATTTATGACTCCAGAGTAGTGAAGACATGCTTCTGATTTTATTTATTTATTTATTTGTTTGTTTATTTATTTATTTTAACTTATTTTTTGAAATCCCAGAATCATAATACCCTAAAATGTGTCTCTACCTACCAACCATTTGGAAGTGATACCCCCAGTAGGCATTGCAGTGCCTGGCAACATTCATGGTGGGTAAAGTGGGTATCACATAGCTATATTATTCTTTCAAAAGAACTTTCACAGCTGCAGGACTACATACAATTTGACTCTTTAAAGGATGTTTCCTGTGTCCCTTGCACTTTAGGACTCCACTACACCTCATTCATACCTTCTTAGAACATTGTGTCCTTTCCCTTACTTCGCTTCTTCTCCACTCCTACTTCACATTTAATGCAATTTATTGAGCTGACTGTTATTGGTTCATAGGTTAGTACTAGGCTAATTGCCCCTTGTGGGCCATTTTAAGTCTAGCCAATTACCCCACATGAGAATCAAACTCTGCACCTTGTGTATGCCAGGTAAACACCTTAACAATTATGCCATCCTCCCACTCTTCTTCTACTAATACTTATCACAAGATTGTTTCTAAAAATAGAATATCCTGCCACCTTACTGTCACATTCACTGTCTTTCTGTTTTAGTAACATAAGCAACATTTTCTAAAGGCATTATTGTTTGTAGCTCACTTGTTTTTTTTCCCCCCAGACATTTTGTATTAGAAAATAAAGCATCACACAAAACTGCATATCCTCTTTCCTTTCTCATTGAAAGTGCGTAGTTTATAAGAATACTTCCAGACCATCTTTAAGTAAAATTACTATTATAAATCAGAGGAAACTTGCCTCAAACATGGAACTGTCCATTGTTTTAAGCTTCTCCCATCCTCCAGAGTCCTCACTTCTCCTGCCTATTCTGTTCCTCCCACCCCATTGCATTCCCAAATTCTTTCTTTCTTTCTTTTGACACTGACTGACTATACAGGTAATGTGTCATAAAAAAGTTAATTATAACCCTGATTTTTACATCTTTCTGTTACCCATTTAATTCTATTAGTTATTATCCTAATAAACTTGAAATAGAACAATAAACTTGTAAAATAAGTCCGTCATACATTTAAATGTTTAAACATTCAAAGATCACAAAACCATAAGATAAATCTTTTTACATATATTCATAATATTCTATACTTATAAACATACATATATATATATATATATATATATATATATATATATATTGGAAATTTATTCAAAACTGTTTGTTATTTATACTGATGTATATAAATACTTTGAAATTGCATTTACAAACTTATATAAAATTTTTATTTATATTTGTGTTTGATTATACCATTTATGAACAATAAGCACACATGCTGCATGCCTGGGTATCCCCTCCTTAGCCCTTGGGCAGAAAAAAGAGTATTGTAAAAGGACAGGCCATTACAGTGGCGCATATGACTTCCTGTAAAGATTTGGCTAAGTAGTTTACCACCATTTCCAATATGTTTTAGGAGAGGGGATACCCATTGGACTTGTTGAGTCAGATTCTTCAAGAGGTCTATGACAGTTGTGGGATCAAATAAAAAACACTTCTCGGGGCCAATTTCAATTTGGTACCAGAGAATAGTAGTACACATATTAATTATACACAGAAAATGTTTAGTAAGGCTTATATTTTACAACATAATGTTAATACATACAAGGTTAGAAAAGCACTGGGAAGAAATTGGAATATATTCAGAACTAACCAGGAGATTTTCAACAAAGTAGGGGAAAGACCTAGGTTTGTAAACAAGGTGGGGTTTAACATAAAGCAATTGTTGGAAAAAAGTATAGAAAATACAATGGTGGTCAAACAGGGTACGCAGGCATGTGGCATGTGTGCGTATTGTTTATATATCAATAAACAACATAGTTTGGTTTTAGATAATAATATCAAGAGTAAAATATTTTTAAGAAAGGAAATTGTAACACCATGGGAGTGGTGTATTTGGCATTGTGCAAATCAAGTGGGCATTTTTATGTAGGAAAAACCGAACGTATGTTGAAAAATAGGATATATGAACATTTAAATGACAAGAAAAATAAAAAATCAACAAATGCACTGTATAAGCATGCAGCTAATTGTGCAAATTTTGACAAGTTTATGTTTGCGATTTTGGATATTGTAAAGATTAATCCAAGAGGGGGTGACTGGAAAAATGTATTAAAAAAGGAGAGTCAGTGGCAGTTAAGGTTGGCTGCTATGTTACCACCAGGTTAAATGATAGTGTGTCTATAGCCCCTATGTTATTGGAAAGAGCCAGTAAGTTATACAAAGTTTCAAAATGGAATAATCAAATACAAATATAAATAAAAA